>NC_142804.1:55966230-56162077 GCF_049724085.1 Artemia sp. Qi Xiang Cuo | reverse complement strand
TCAGCAAACATGCCTAGAAAGAGGTACTTTCAAAGTACTAAATAGTACCTTTCTTATCTGGCAATGATGTAAACCCCCGTCTGTATTTTAAGCCTCTGATTAGCCTAGAAAGAGACAAGTGATCTCGTACCGTTAGACTCGATTATAGATGGCAGCAGACGGTACCCGTAGCGCCTCCTGGCCCATTCCTACTATCTCAGTTTTTTTTTATATTCAACACTAGTTTATTTCTATCTAAATATTCTTATAATAGATACCCAATAAGATTTGGAGCTATATATGTTCTTAACTATATGTCCTTAACTAGCTGACCTAGATTTAAAGTCGGACAGAAGGATTTAGAAATAAAATTAATTTGTTAATGGGTTTGAAATGTGGGTTATAGATCTTCACATATTTCAATATAAATTCATGTTATATCCACGCACAAAATTGTTTCCATATGGATATAATTTGACTACAAGGATTCACAGTCTGTTCGTAGTGGTACCGAAATAATATCTCCCTTAATTCTAATACCCCTTGCGCAGAGTAGTATGCAAGAATTGAAATTTGACCTAGTCTCCCTGAACCTGGCCAGTTTGCTACAATGACCTGAAATTTTACTATATACTTAAAACAAAATCTCCTTGGAGAGAGTTTTAGCATTTTTTTAGCATATTCCCTTTGAAGATTGACTTGTTACCCTTTCCCTTTGACGGTCTCCACATAAAGGCAACCCTGTTGAACAACTCTGTTGGGTGAAAAGTTCTCCTTTGATTTTTCTCTTGAATGGGAGAAAGCTCAAATAAATGAAGATATGAGTCGCCAGTCGCAAAGGACGGCAGTTACCGTGTGTATTTAAATTGAAACTCTTAAAACTGTATAATGGTCTGATACAAAAGCATGTTTTTAGAGTGCATACTCACTATCAAGGCCATATCCAAAGGGAGGGGTTAGGGTATTTGAACCCCCCCCCCCCCTTCCCCCCCAAAAAAAAAATGTTTATCTGACTCCTAAAACGTAAAAAAAGTTTATATACACAAATGTTTTATCCATTTTTGAACTTTTTTTATGTAGCCCCCCCCCTTCCGACCAAAAATCCTAGATACGACCCTTGTTGTAAGGCAATAGAAACCGCAGAAGGGACAAGGCCTAGAGTATCAATATACAGTGCAGTTCCAACGGGACATGGCTTACCACGGGCAGGTATTTAGTACTACACAGGGTACATACCTTACCAGACAGGTTTCTGAGTCAAAACCCATTTTCTGGGCCAATCACAGACAAGGAATACAGAGGGTACTTAATATACAGTGCAGTTTCAACGGTACATACCTTACCATGGGCAGGTATCTATTACTACAGACGGTGCAAGCCCTACCAGACAGGTTTCTGAGGCAACACCCATCTTCTGGACCACTATTAATTACTATCAACTCTACAAAGAATATGCTCAGAAGTTTAATAGATTTGACGCCTAAAAGGAAACCTACATGAATATGCTCAGAAGTGTAATAAATTTCACGCCTACAAGAGACCTTTGTATAACGTGTTCAATAGCTTAATTGGACTTTCTGTAAAATACTGGTTTAAACCGAAGGCGAAAATAATCAGGTTTTTTCGTCCCGTTTCGTTTACAATATTATCGGTATCATATCTAATTCAATTTGCGAAAAGGTAATCCATTTGCGTAATTCTACACTGAATTATCTTTGTTAGAGATGGAATAATGTGGGTGGAACGGAGCAAGAGATTTATTTTAATTGGATTGTATGAAAGTGGTAAAAAAGGGTTAAATTTCTTACCAGTTAAGGTAAGCCCGAAGGAGTTGCTAACTCTTACGCAGTTTAATATAAATTTGGAATAACATCATTGGTATCAATCTACGGAAACGATTACTGTTGACAAGGTGATCATGGGACTTAAATTTGCTCTACTTCTTGGCTGTGTTCTGTATAATACACAACTACCATTTGAACAGTGTTGCCAATATAAAATATGGTTTAGCATTGGGGTATGCTAAAAAGTTCAAACTAATAGATACATAGGTGCCAAGATGACCTTATGCCTTTACCTAGCTTTACTCCTCGACTGTGTTCTGTATAATACACAAGTACCATTTGAGTAGTGTTATCAATATAAAATATGCCTTAGCATTGGGGCATACTAAAAAGTGGAAACTAATAAAGATGTAGATGCCAAGAAAAGAATTTTAATAGAGAAATTCAGAACAATCCTTAGAAATCCTTAGAAATAAACTAGTGAGATGATTATGGGTTTGAACCATCAAGGACCACTATCACCAACGACCCTAACCACTAAGGACCTCAACCACCAAGGGCTTTCCACCTCCAACCTCAAAGGGGCTCCCTCCATCCAACTTTTTGGGGCCCCTCCCGCATTTCTTATACTTTTTTTTAAGTTTTTTGAACTTTTTTTTAACATGGTATTAAAAAAAAATTTATATGTCTTAGAATGACATGAAACATACTTAAAACATAAGAAATTCACATTTAATATTTCCCAAATTCAAATGAGAATGATATAGAAATGTTAGTCGTGATTCTTACTATTAGAAAAGCATTGTTTGAAGTATCACTTTTTTTGGACTGAATTTTTGTATTTAAAAATTATTCAACTTTTTTTCTTCCTCTTTTTTTTACTTAACATACTCAAATTTCTCTAAGAAGTAACTGGTATTTACTTAACAGTAACAAATTTCTTCTAATAGCACCAAGTTTTCCGTCAAAGATAAATAATTTCTCATAGAAGTAACGATTTTTCGTCACTGATAACAATTTATCTGTTAGAAGTAAAAAGTTTTCTGTCAATGATACCATATTTTTCTTACAAGTAAAAGTTTTTTCGTTATGATAACAAGTTTTTTGTCAGAAGTAGCAAGTTTTCCTTATCATTAACAAATTTTCTCCATCGAAGTAACAAATTATTCCTTAATACTAATAAACTTTTACTTAACACAAGTAAATTTTCCTTAGAAGTAACAGTTTTTATTCTTAGCAGTAACAAATTTATTCTAATAGCACCAAGTTTTCCATCAAAGATAATAAATTTCTCTTAAAAGTGACAATTTTGTCAATGATAACAACTTTTCTCTTAGAAGTAGAAGGTTTTCTCTCAAAGATACCAAATTTTTTATGGAAGTAACAACTTTTTTCATTTATGATAAGAAGTTTTCTGTCAGAAGTAGCAAGTTTTCCTTAACACTAACAAATTTTCTCATCGGAGTAACAACTTTTTCCTTAATACTAATAAACTTTTACTTAACACACTCAAATTTCTCTTGGAAGTAATAGGTATTTTCTTAACAGTGACAAACTTCTTCTAATAGTACCAACTTTTCCGTCAAAGATAAATAATTGCTCATAGTGGTAACAGTTTTTCTCACTAATAACGTGTTATCTTTAGGAAACAACAAGTTGTCTGCAAAAGATACTATTTTTTTTCACAAGTGATAACTTTTTTGTCATGGAAACAAGTTTTTTTTCAGAAGTATTAAGTTTTCATTATCACTAACCGATTTTCTCCATCGAAGTAACAACTTATTCCATAATACTAATAAACTTTTACTTAACACACTTAAATTTTCTTTAAAAGTAACAGTTTTTTTTCTTAGCAGTAACAAATTTCTTTTAACAGCACCAAGTTTGTCATCAAAGACAAAGACAAATTTCTCTTAAAAGTGACAATTTTTGTCAATGATAACAACTTTTCTGTTAGAAGTAGATGGTTTTTTCTCAAAGATACCAAATTTTTCATAGAAGTAACAATTTTTTTATTTATGATAACAAGTTTTCTGTCAGAAGTACTAAGTTTTCCTTAACACTAACAAATGTTCTCATAGGAGTAACAACCTTTTCTTTAATACTAACAAACTTTTACTTAACACACTCAAATTTTCTTGGAATTAATAGGTATTTTCTTAACAGTAACAAATTTCTTATAATAACACCAAGTTTTCCGTCAAAAATAACAAATTTCTCATAGAAGTAACAATTTTTCGTCACTGATAACAAGTTATCTATTAGAAGTAACAAGTTTTCTGTCAATGATACCTTATTTTTCTTACAAGTAACAACTTTTTTGTTATGATAACAAGTTTTCTGTCGGAAGTGGTAGGTTTTCCTTATCACTAACAAATTTTCTCTATCGAAGTAACAACTAATTCCTTAATACTAATAGACTTTTACTTAACACACTTAAATTTCCCTTAGAAGTAATAGTTTTTTTTGTTTTTTTTCTGCGCAGTAACGAATTTCTTCTAATAGCACCAAGTTTTTCATCAAAAATAACAAATTTATCGTAAAAGTGACAATTTTTGTCAATGTCAACAACTTTTCTGTTAGAAGTAGAAGGTTTTCTCTAAAAGATACCAAATTTTTCATGGAAGTAACAATTTTTTTTATTTATGATAACAAGTTTTCTCCCAGAACTAGCAAGTTTTCCTTATCACTAACAAATTTTCTCTTCGAAGTATAAACATTATCTATTAATACTAACAAACTTATTACTTAACACACTCAAATTTCTCTTGGAAGTAGCAGGTATATTCTTAACATTAACAAATTTCTTCTAATAGCACCTATTTTTTATCATAGAAATAACAATTTTTCGTTTATGATAACAAGTTTTCTGTCAGAAGTAGCAAGTTTCCGTTAACAGTAACAAATTTTATCAGAGTGAATACATTCTTTATCAATGTCTTTTGACAGATATATTTGATAACACCAATCAAATCTAAGTAACATAGTGAATTAATTCTAAGTATCAGAGTGGATAAATTCTTTATCATCGTCCTTTGTCAGATATGCCTGAAAAAAATTGAGAAAATCTAAGTATCAGAGTGAATAAATTCTTTATCAATAACATTTGACAGATACTTTTGATAACACTGATAAAATATAGTATCAGAGTGAACAAATTCTTTATTAACATTCTTTATCGATATCATTTGTCAGATACGTCAAATAACATTGAAAAAAATTATGTATTAGAATGAATAAACTCTTTATCAACATCATTTGTCGGATAGGTCGGGATAAAATTGGCAAAATCTAAGTATCAGACCGAATAGATTCTTTATCAACATCATTTGTCGGAAATGTTAGTGAATACTATCAAAAACTAAGTGTCAGAGTCAATAAATTCTTCATCAACATCTTTTGTCAGATACATCGGATAAAATTGGGATAATATTGATAAAATGTAACTATCAGAGGGAATAAATTTTTTCTATCAACTTCTTTCGTTGGATACATCAGATAATATTCACGAAATTTAAGTATCAAAGTGAATAAATTCTTTATCATCGTCCTTTGTCAGATATGTCTGAAAAAATTGAGAAAATCTTAGTATTGGAGTGAATAAAATCTGTATCAATGCCATTTGACAGATACTTTTGATAACACGCATACAATGTAAGAATAAGATTGAACAAATTCTTTATTAACATTCTTTGTCGATATTATTTTTCGGATACGTCGGATAACATTGACAAAATCTATGTATTTGAATGAATAAATTCTTTATCAACATTTTTTGTCGGATACATCAGATAACGTTCACAAAATCTAAATATCATAATGAATAAATTCTTTATCATCGTCCTTTATCAGATAGGCCTGATAAAATTGGAAAAATCTAAGTATCAGAGTGAATAAATTCTTTATCAATGCCATTTGAAAGATACTTTTGATAACACTGATAAAATTTAAGCATCAGAGTGAACAAGTTCTTTATTAACATTCTTTATCGATATCATGTGTCGGATCCGACAGATAGCATTGACAAAATCTATGTATTAGAATGAATAAATTCGTTATCAACATCCATTGTCAGATAGGTCAGGATAAAGTTGATAAAATCTAAGTATCAGAGTGAATAGATATTTTATCAACATCCTTTGTCGAAAATGTCAGTTAACATTATCAAAACCTAAGTTTCAGAGTGATTAAATTCTGTATCAACATCTATTGTCAGATACATGGGATAACATTGACAAAATCAAAGTATGAGAGCGAATAAATTTTTTCTATCAGCATCTTTGTTTGATACATCGGATAAAATTGAGAAGATCTAAATATCAGATTGAATAAATTCTTTATCAACATCTTTCGTCTGATACTTCGGATAACATTGTCAAAATCTAAGTATCAGCGTGAATAAATTCATTATCAACTTCTTTTGTCTGTTACATCAGATAATCTTCACAAAATCTAAGTATCAGAGTGAATAAGTTCTTTATCATCGTCCTCTGTCCGGTATGCTTGATAAAATTGAGAAAATTTAAACATCAGAGTGAATAAATTCTTTATAAATGTTTTTTGCCAGATACGTTTGATAGTTTCAGGCTGAAGATTTTCTTTATCATCATCCTTTGTAAGATATAATTAATAAAATTGAGAAAATCTAAGCATCAGAGTGAATAAATTTTTTATCAATGTCTTTGAAAAGATACGTTTGATAACACTGACCAAATCTAAGTATCATAGTGAATAAATTCTTTATCAACTTCCTTTGTCGGATACATCAGTTAACAGTCACAAAATCTAAGCATCAGAGCGAAAAATTTCACTATCATCGTCATCTGTCAGATACGCTTGATAAAATTGAGAAAACCAAAGTATGAGAGTGAATCAATTTTTTATCAATGTCTTTTGAAAGATACGTATAATAACATTGACAAAATCTAAGTATCACAGTGAATAAATTCCTTATTAACATTTTTTTATCAACATCATTCGTCGGATACGTCGGATAACACTGACAAACTCTATGTATTAGAATGAATAAATTCTTTATCCACATCTTTTGTCAGATACGTCGGTAAAATTGACAAAATCTAAGTGTCTGAGTGAAAAAATTCAATATCAATATCCTTTTCTGGATACGTCGGATAACATTATCAAAATATAAGTATAGGAGTGATTAAATTCTATATCAACATCCTTTTTCGGATACATAGGATAACATTGACAAAATCTAAGTGTCAGAGTGAATAAATTCATTATCAACACCCTTTTCTGGATACGTTGGTTAACATTATCAATATCTAAGTATCAGAGTATATAAAATTGACAAAATCTTAGTTTTTCACTCTAATGCTTAGATTTTCTCAATTTTATCAGACATATCTGACAAAGTGCGATGATGAAGAATTCATTCAATCTGATACTTAGATTTCCTGAATGTTATCTGAGGTATCCGACGAAAGAAGTTGATAGAAAAAAATTATTCACTCTGATAGTTAGGTTTTATCAATGTTATCGCAATTTATCCGATGTATCTGACAAAAGATGTTGCTACAGAATTTAATGACTCTGACACTTGGGTTTTGATAATGTTAACTGACGTATCCAGAAAAGTATCCAATCGGATACTTAGATTTCGTGAATGTTATCTGAGGTATCCGACGAAAGAAGTTGATAGAAAAAAATTATTCACTCTGATAGTTAGGTTTTATCAATGTTATCGCAATTTATCCGATGTATCTGACAAAAGATGTTGCTACAGAATTTAATGACTCTGACACTTGGGTTTTGATAATGTTAACTGACGTCTCCGACAAATGATGTTGATATAGAATCTATTCGCTCTGACATTTATATTTTATCAATTTTATCCAGACCTATCCGACAAAGGATGTTAATAAAGAATTTGTTCACTGTGATACTAAAATTTTATCTGTGTTATCGAAAGTATATACTACCTCCAAAAGAAATTTGAGTGTGTTAAGTACAAATTTGTTAGTATTAATGGAAAATTTTTATACTTTGAAGAGAAAATTTGTTAGTGATAAGGAAAACTTGCTATTTCTGAGAGAACACTTGTTATCATAAATGAAAAAAATTGTTACCTCTATGAAATATTTGGTATCTTTGAGAGAAAATATTCTACTTCTAATAGAAAAGTTGTTATCATTGAAGAAAATTGTTACTTCTAAGAGAAATTTTTTATCTTTGACGGAAAACTTGGTGCTATTAGAAGAAATTTGTTACTGCTAAGAAAAAAAAACTGTTACTTCTAAGGGAAATTTAAGTGTGTTAAGTAAAAGTTTATTAGTATTAAGGAATAAGCTGTTAATTCGATGGAAAAAATTGGCTAGTGATAAGGAAAACTTGCAACTTCTGACAGAAAATTTGTTATCACAACAAAAAAATTGTTACTTGTAAGAAAAATAAGGTATCATTGACAGAAAACTTGTTACTTCTAACAGATAACTTGTCATCAGTGACAAAAATTTTTTACTTCTATGAGAAATTTGTTATCTTTGACGGAAAATATGGTATTATTAGAAGAAATTTGTTACTTTTAAGAAAATACATATTACTTCCAAAAGAAATTTGAGTGTGTTAAGTAAAAGTTTGTTAGTATTAAGGAAAAATTTATCACTTAAATTTGAAAATTTTTTAGTGTTAAGGAAAACTTGCTACTTCTGATTGAAAACTTGTTATCATAAATGAAAAAAGTTGTTACTTCTATGAAAAATTTGGTATCTTTGGGAGAAATTTGGTCCTTCTACTTCTAACAGAAAAGTTGTTATCATTGACAAAAATTGTCATTTTTAAGAGAATTTTGTTATCTTTGGTGAAAAACTTGCTGCAATTAGAATAAATTTGTTACTGCTAAGAATAAAAACTGTTACTTCTAAGGAAAATTTAAGTGTGTTAAGTAAAAGTTTATTAGTATTAAGGAATAATTTGTTACTTCGATGGAGAAAATTTGTTAATGATAAGGAAAACTTGCTACTTCTGACAAAAAACTTGTTATCATAACGAAAAAACTGTTACTTGTAAGAAAAATATAGTAGATTGACAGAAAACTTGTTATTTCTAACAGATAACTTGTTATCAGTAACGAAAAATTGTTACTTCTACGATAAATTGTTATCTTTGAAGGAAGACTTGGTGCTATTAGAATAAATTTGTTACTGTTAAGAAAATATCTGTTACTTCTTGGAGAAATTTGAGCGTGTTGAGTAAAAAAAAAGAAAAAAAAATTGAATAATTACTGTCCATGAAAATTCAGTCCAAAAAAAGTGCTACTATAAACAATATTTTTCTAATAGTAAAAGTCATGACTAACATTTCTATATCATTCTCATTTTGAATTTAGAAAACAATAAATGTGATTTTTTTTTATGTATTTTTCATTTCATTCTAAGACATGTAAAAAAAAGATGAAAAAATACCATGTTAAAAAATAAAAAAAAGTTCAAAAAAAGCTTAAAAAAAGTATAAGAAATGGAGGGAGGGGGCCCAAAAAGTTGGAGTGAAGGGCTCCTTGGAGGATGGAGGCAGGGGGCCCTTGGAGGTTGAGGTCCTTGGTGGTTAGGGTCGTTGGTTAATTGTGGTCCTTGATGTTTCAAAACCATAATGACCACACTACTTGATTCCTAAGGATTTCTAAGGATTGTTCTGAATTTCTTCATTAAAATTCTCTGCTTGGCATCTACATCTTTATTAGTACCAACTTTTTAGCACGCCCCAATGCTAAGGCATATTTTATATTGAATACGCTACTCTAATGGTACTTGTGTATTATACAGAACACAGTCAAGGGGTAAAGCTAGGCCAAAGCATAAGGTCATCTTACCACCTATAAAACTATTAGTTTCAACTTTTTAGAATACTCCAATGCTAAATCATATTTTATATTGGCAACAATGTTCAAATAGTAGTTATGTCTTATACAGAGCACAGCGAAGAATTACAGCCAAGTTAAGTCCCATGATCACCTTGTCAACAGTAGTCGTTTCCGTAGATTGATACCAATGATGTTATTCTAAATTTATATTTAATTGCGTAAGAGTTAGCACCCCCTTCGGGCTTACCTTAACTGGTAAGCACTTTAACCATTTTTTACCACTTTCATACAATCCAATTAAAATAAATCTCTAACTCTGTTTCACCCCTATTATTCAATCACTAATTAAGATCATTCAGTGCAGAATTACGTAAATGGAATACCTTTTCGCAAATAGAGTTAGCTATGATACTGCTAATAATGTAAACGACACTGGACGAAAAAACATGATTATTTTCCCCTTCGGTTGAAACCAGTATTTTTACAGAAAGTCCATTTAAACTATTGAACATGTTATACCAAGGTCTATTGTAGTCGTCAAATCTATTACACTTTTGAGCATATTCTTGTTGGTTTCCTTGTAGGTGTCAAATCTATTACACCTCTGAGCATATTCTTTGAAGAGTTTATAGTAATTAATAGTGGTACAGAAAATGGGTGTTGATACAGATACCTGTTTGGTAAGGCAAGTACCGTTGAAACTGCACTGTATATTAAGTACCGTCCGTACTCCTTGTCTCTGATTGGTCCAGAAAATGGGTGTTGACACAGAAACCTGTCTGGTAAGGCATTTACCCTCTGTAGTACTAGATACCTGCCCGTGGTAAGGCATGACCTGTTGGAACTGCACTGTATATTCATGCTCCAGGCCTTGTCCCTTCTCCAGTGCCTATTGCTTTACTACTGACACTGCTCACTATATTTTATAATTTTTTCTTGTATAGCTTTTCTTGTTTAATTGGATTATTTTCCAATTGCACGTCACGGACAGGTGCTTTATGCTCTTGCTGGAATCTCAAGGTACCACATTATTCATCACATTTTTCAAAAATCTTCACATAATTGGCCCCTTTTTTGAGTTCTGGAAAAACTCTACTCCCTCCCCAAAAAAATAATTATGAGTTAGGAATTTCTGATAGGCAAACAAAGGTTTTGACTATCTTGTAATAATATAGAAAATATAGATAACGCAAAAATTAACATATACGATTCTAAGAAATAACGCACTCAGTCAGCAACCGTCTCTTAAACCCAAGAAAATATAGTCAAATAGTTAGTGGCAACTAGGGTAGGGGGGTTGCACCCTAAGTTTTTGCCCCCTCCTAAATTTGAAAAATACCTTTTTGCATCTTCATGGAGAAATACCCTTTTATGGTATTTTTGTTGACAGATATTCAACCCCCCCCCCACATTTGTGACACCCACCAACATTTTCGTGAATCGGCATCACTTGTAGTGATAAAGTGTAAGTAAAGAGTTTTCAGGGCTAATGATAGCCGAAACTCTAAAAAAAATTTTTTAACAATATAGCCTATACCTCAAAATAATATTTTTTTACGATCGTCCTGAATAAGTAATATTCATTAAATTAAATGCTATCTATCAAAATCTATTAGCGCAATAAGATTTGTGTAACTTTAGAAGAAGCAGAAAACAACACTAACCCTCTTGAAGTCCCCCTCCCTCGAAAACTAGGGGCAATTAAGAAGATAATCTTTAGTCCACCATACCTGATAACCCTTATGTAGAAATTTTATCTATGATAACACGAATTTTCCTATTTTTCCCAAGAAGGATGGTTGTGAATACATATTTGTTGCCCCCCCCCCCCAGGATGACGGTATTATGTCAGTGGTAAAAGATTATAGGAAAAGGGCTTATTCTAACAGAAACTTGAAGCGTTAGTGCCCTTTCTAAGTAAGAAAAGAGATTACGCCATCACAACAAAGTACGGAATTCTGACATTTCGCCCCGAAAGCAGAAAATGGTCTAAATAGGGCAACAGGATTTTCAAACAAAAATTCTGAGACGGGCAATCGGCTTACAAATATCAAAGAATAATTTTAATAGCCTTCCAGTTTCAGAACTATAGGAATTTTGTCACTAAGAACTGATATGGAAATTATGTCACTAAACATATTAGGCAGCCAATAAAAATAACCCATTACAGAACGTTAATTCAGTAAAGTTAACGTTATTTGATACTTGCGCGCCAGATATTAGAAAGAAGGTAAGCGAGTTCTTTTGTATGTTTGGAAGCAGGGAGCTAAATGCTCAAAATACGCAATTCTAGGCCTATAGTTTGAAACATTGCATGTGAAGTGGTTCAGATAAAGATGTAGGTGTTTGCCTGCTTTTCAATTTATTCTAATATTATGTCGGTGGAATGGAAACTGACTTAGGGGGCTACAACTATGCCACAAAAATATTTCATGGTACAATTTGGTTAGAAAAGCGGTACAATTTACCTCAAAGCGCTGGCAACGCTGGTTGTTTTTAGTATTTTGAAAGACAGAGCTAGTAGTAAGTACAGATGCTCGTCTGGATTTGCGTACGCCCCCGTACCAAACAGGTCTTCTGGTAGGTATAATCTGGTTTGGTAGGTACAATCGGGTTAGGTGGGTATAATCTGGTTTGGTTCTAGTTTTTCTGACACAATTTACTGAATTTATATTTCATGATATACTAGTTTTTTTTAGGTTAAATCCGTGTCAGAAAAACCGGTGTGTCCTTTTAAGTTGCCAATATATTTAGAATGGTTTTAAGTTGAAAATTGTGACGTAAAAATAACTCAGTTATTTGCTTGCGTGTATAGGAATTCCCATGTTATTTGCTTGCCTGTATTTTGTGTTAAATAAGTAGTTTTTGTATCTTTTAAAAGAGCTTTAAGGGGTTTGAGAGACTCAGTTGCCTGATTTCGTGTGGTTTTTCTTTACTTAGTGCTCATTAAAAACGAAGTTTTTGTTTTAAATAAGTAGTTCTTGTATGTTTTAAAAGAACTTTAAGGGGTTTGAGAGACTCTGATGCCTGATTCCGTGTGGTTTTTCTACACTTAGTTCTCTTTATAACCGAAATTTTTGTTTTAAATAATTATTTATTGTATATTTTAAAAGAGCTTTAAGGGGTTTGAGAGAATCAGTTGCCTAATTCCGTGTGGTTTTTCTTTACTTAGTGTTCATTAAAAACGAAGTTTTTGTTTTAAATAAGTAGTTTTTGTATGTTTTAAAAGAGCTTTAAGGGGTTTGAGAGACTCTGTTGCCTGATTCCGTGTGGTTTTTCTTTACTTAGTGCTCATTAAAAACGAAGTTTTTGTTTTAAATAAGTAGTTTTTGTATATGTTAAAAGAGCTTTAAGGGGTTTGAGAGACTCTGTTGCCTGATTCCGTGTGGTTTTTCTTTACTTGGTTCCCATTAAAAACGAAATTTTTGCGTTAAATAAGTAGTTATTGTATCTTTTAAAAGAACTTTAAGTGGTTTGAGAGACTCTGTTTCCTGATTCCGTGTGGTTTTTCTTTACTTATTTCTCATTAAAAACGAAATTTTTGTTGTTAATATGTAGTTTTTGTTTCTTTTAAAAGAGCTTTACGGGGTTTGAGAGACTCTGTTGCCTGATTCCGTGTGGTTTTTCTTTACTTGGTGCCCATTAAAAACTAAATTTATTTTTTAATAAATTAGAAATTTTATATTTTAAAAGATATTTTATTTGATTGAGTTACTCTGTTTACTGATTAAGTGTGGTTTTTCTTTACTTATTTTTCATTAAAAACTAAATTTTTGTTGTAAATAAGTAGTTCTTGTATCTTTTAAAATAACTTTACGGAGTTTGAGAGACTCTGTTGCCTGATTCCGTGTGGTTTTTCTTTACTTGATACCCATTAAAAACAAAATTTAGGATTTCTGTTAAATAAAAAATTCTTATACATTTTAAAATAGCTTTACGGGATTTGAGAGACTCTGTAATGCAGTAGTTTTTCAGTAAAGACACTCGATATCCTAAAAGAGTTTAATTCAAACTTTTTTAAAACTTCGAAATTTTTCAACTTTATTTATTTTTTTCTTTTTGTACATAACTTAAAACGTCAAAATATGCTTACAGTTCTAACAATTGCGCTCTGTGATTGGTCAGAGACACGATGTGACTTTCCCACTGGTATTCTATGACCGGTTATTGATACTACCTAATCTAGTGCATGTATTAAATCAGTATTTTTTACGCAGTGGAACGATAAACACATAAGTCATATCTTAAAAAAAAAAGAGAAGATGGAGCATTTTAATAAAGTGTGTTTACATAACAAGGTTATTGTAGCACTGAATGCCGACAAAGAGAAGTATTTAAACTTTGAAATAAGTACAGGTGGTAGCACTATTGGAAATGTCTGCATGCATTGTCATGACAGTAAAGAATTAAATTTATTTGGAAATCCGAAAAAGTTCAGCTCTTATGTTGGTGGTTATGTGAGATTAAGATCTCCAGAGATGACTGCACTAAAAAAGAATGCCAACATAAAAATAATCATTGATGATAGAGGACAACTCCTTACTACTGTTGCAGGTAACACATTACCTACTGATACATCCAATCGTCACCTTTCGGGTATTAGCATTCAACGGAAGATCAATAAAAGAAATGCCTACTCTTCTACTAATATCGTACACCATATCTTGTCTACGTGCCGAAACTGTTACCTGTGTAAAAATAATGTGATAATAGACAGCGAAATTGCCAGAAAAATAAAAAGGGCATTGTCAGAAAATATCACGATGGAATATAAAGATGAATCGATGAAAAACAAAGCACCAGCAAACGTTACTGCCATTGATCAAACAGTCATTGAACCAAATAATACCAAAGACGAAAAGGATATTGAACTTGTTGATGAGACACCAGTAAAAACTGTGTATGACTCAGAATGGAATAATGATTATTCTACTGATTACGAACTAAAAGAAGACAATAGCTATAATATCAAGAGAGAACATGGTGAACTATTTTATGGAACAGATTCAAAATTTCCAAAGTTAATCATTGATATTAATAATGTATCGTAATATATTTTTTGTATTAATATTCTACATAGCATTATTTCATTAAAAATATATTATGCATTACATTGTTAGGTGTTCATTATTTTTAGAGTAAGCTAGCATATCAAACGTTTAGAATGTCTAATAAAACGTCGGAGATTTAAGAAAAGGAATTTGCATACATCTATTGTCAGACACATGGGATAACATTGACAAAATCTTGGTATCAGAATGAATAAATTATTTATCAATATTCGTTAATGGATATGTCATTATGAAAAAATTGTAAGTAAGTAAGTAAGTAACAAACTCTTTCTTGAATTCACTTCTTTGTTACACAATACAGAAATTTAATTAAGGAAATTATGAAAAAAAAAATTGTAAGTAAGTAACAAACTCTTTCTTGAAGTCACCTCTTGGATACACAATGCAGAAATTTCATTTAAGAAATTATCAAAAATTGTAAGTAAATAGCAAATTCTTTCTTGAATTCACCTCCTGGATAAATAAAAAAGACATTTCCTTCAAGAAATTATGACAAAATTCATAGTAAGTAACAAACTCTTTCTCGAAGTCACCTCTTAGGTACACAATGCAGAAACTTCATTTAAGAAATTTGAAAAAATTTTAAGCAAGTAACAAACTCTTTCCTGAAGTCACCTCTTAGGTACACAATGCAGAAACTTCATTTAAGAAACTATACAAAAATGTAAGTAAGTAAGTAACAAATTCTTTCTTGAAGTCAACTCTTGGCTACACAATACAGAAATTTCATTAAAGAAATCATGAAAAAATTGTAAATAAGTAGCAAATTGTTCCTTGAATTAGCCTGCTCGATAAACAAAAAGACATTTAGTTCAAGAAATTATGACAAAATTCTAAGTGAGTAACAAAATCTTTATTGTTTTCACGTCTTAGATACACGATGTAGAAATTTCATTCAAGAAATTATGAAAAAATTCTCAGTAAGTAACAATTTCTTTCTTGAAGTCACCTCTTGGATACACAATACGGAAATTTCATTCAAGAAATTATGAAAATATTCGTAGGTAAGTAACAAACTCTTTATTGATTTCACATCTTGGAGACACAATACAGATACTTCATTCAAGAAACTATGAAAAAATCTCAAGTAAGTAAAAAAACTCTTTATTGTTTTCACCTCTTGGATATACAATACAGAAATTTCATTCAATAAATTATGAAAAAATTGCAAGCAAGTAACAAACTCTTTCCTGAAGTCACCTCTTGGATACACAATGTGGAAACGTCATTTAAGAAACTATGAAAAAATTGTAAGTAAGTAAGTAACAAATTCTTTCTTGAATTCGCCTCCTGGATAAATAAAAAAAAAACATTTCATTCAAGAAATTATGACAAAATTCTAAGTAAGCAACAAACTCTTTCTTGAAGTTACCTCATGTATACACTATGCAGAAATTTCATTTAAGAAATTATCAAAAATTGTAAGTAAGTAGCAAATTCATTCAAAAATATGTTAATACGTTTAAGCAATAAATATCTTTAAGCTTAACCCGTCTTTATTCTTTAGAATAGTTTTATTCATTTCATTAAATTATGAAGAAATTGTAAGTAAGTAACAGTAGCTTTCTTGAATTCGCTTCCTGGAAACAATACAGATATTTAATTCAAGAAATCATAATAAAATCGCAAGTAAGTAATAAAGTCTTTATTGTTTTCACCTATTGGATACACAATACTGAAATTTCATTCAAGAAATTATGAAGGATTTGTAAATAGGTAACACACTCATGTTATCTCATGGATAAACAATGGAAAAATTTTATTTCAGGAATTATCAAAAATTGTAAGTAAGTAGCAAATTTTTTTTTGAATTCACCTCCTGGGTAGATAAAAAAGACAGTTCATTAAAGAAATTAGGAAAAAAATGTAAGTAAGTAGAAAATTCTTTATTGAATTCACCTGCTGGATAAACAAAAAAGACATTTCGTTCAAGAAATTATGACAAAATTCCAAGTAAGTTACAAACTCTATATTGTTTTCATGACTTAGATACACGATGTAGAAATTTAATTCAAGAAATTATGAAAAAATTCTCAGTAAGTAACAATTTCTTTCTTGAAGTCAACTCTTGGATACACAATACGGAAATTTCATTTAAGAAATTATGAAAAAATTGTAAGCAAGCAACAAACTCTTTTCTGAAGTCACTTCTTGGATACACAATGCAGAAATTTCATTTAAGAAACTATGAAAAAATTGCAAGTAAGTAACAAATTCTTTCTTGAACTCACCTCTTGGATACACAATACAGAAATTTCATTAAAGAAATTATGAAAAAATTGTAAGTAAGTAGCAAATTCTATCTTGAATTCACCTGCTGGATAAACAAAAAGACATTTCGTTCAAGAAATTATGACAAAATTCTAAGTAAGTAACAAACTCTTAATTGTTTTCACGACTTAGATATACGATGTAGAAATTTAATTCAAGAAATTATGAAGAAATTCTCCGTAAGTAACAATTTCTTTCTTGAAGTCAACTCTTGGATACACAATACGGAAATTTCATTCAAGAAATTATGGAAATATTTGTAAGTAAGTAACAAACTCTTTTTGTTTTCACCTCTTGGATGTACAGTAGAGATACTTCATTCAAGAAATTATGAAAAAGTCACAAGTAAGTAACTTTTTTTTTCTTTATCACAAACAATTTTCACTTAGCTACACGATGTAGAAATTTAATTCAAGAAATTATGAAAAAATTCTCAGTAAGTAACAATTTCTTTCTTGAAGTCAACTCTTGGATGCACAATACGGAAATTTCATTCAAGAATTTCATGACTTATATACACGATGTATAAATTTGATTCAAGAAATTATGAAAAAATTCTCAGTAAGTAACAATTTCTTTCTTGAAGTCAACTCTTGGATACATAATACGGAAATTTTATTTAAAAAATTATGAAAAATTGTAAGCAAGTAACAAACTTTTTCCTGAAGTCACCTCTTGGATACACAATGCAGAAACTTCATTTAAGAAACTATGAAAAAATTGTAAGTAAGTAACAAATTCTTTCTCGAAGTCACCTCTTGGATACACAATGCATAAATTTGATTAAAGAAAATATGAAAAAATTGTGTATAAGTAGCAAATTTTTTCTGGAATTCACCTGCTGGATAAACAAAAAGACATTTCGTTCAAGAAATTATGACAAAATTCTAAGTTAGTAACAAACTCTTAATTGTTTTCACGACTTAGATATACGATGTAGAAATTTAATTCAAGAAATTATGATGAAATTCTCAGTATGTAACAAACTTTTTTTGATTTCACCTCTTGGATATACAGTACAGACTTCATTCAAGAAATTATGAAAAAATCGCAAGTAAGTAACTTTTTTTTCCCTTTATCACAAACAATTTTCACTTAGCTACACGATGTATAAATTTAATTCAAGAAATTATGAAAAAATTCTCAGTAAGTAACAATTTCTTTCTTGAAGTCAACTCTTGGATACACAATACGGAAATTTTATTCAAGAAATTATGAAAATATTTTTAAGTAAGTAATAAGCTCCTTATTGATTTCACCTCTTGAATATACAATACAGATACTTCATTCAAGAAACGTGATTAAACACGTTTTGAAACTACATGCTATTTGCTTGCCTTTCCTTGGCAGCTTTCCAAATGAGCGGGGATTCCCCACCGGTTCCTACACATTGCAAAAAATTGAGCAGTACGAAAACTCCGCGTTTTTAACGAGACTGGTTTTTTAGCTAAATCTTTGGAAACAGCCCAGCATCTATTTCTGACCGTTTAAGTTTTGATGTTAGTGTTCTCAGTCAAAAGCTATTACCTTGAGAAAAGAGCTTGAAAAAATTGCTTGATTATCGAAAAATGGGAGAAACATCCTCCAAAAGTCGACAGGAATGCCCCCCTCCAGTGCTTTCTCGGTTATGTTGAATAAAATATGCAAAGTCGACATAGCTTTATTTCATTTTTTAAGGTTAATTTAGACAATGTTACGTGCGCGCACGTAACCGCGTCGGAAATAACCTTAAAAAAATTAAATAAAGCTATGTCGACTGGTCATATTTTATTCAACATAACAGAGACAGCGCGGGAGGGGGGCAGTCCTGTCGACTTTTGGAGGATGTTTCTCCCATTTTTCGATAATCAGGCAATTTTCTCAAGCTCTTGTCTCAAGGTCATAGCTTTTGACTGACAACACTAACATCAAAACTTAAACGGTCAGAAATAGAGGCTGGGCTGTTTCCAAAGATATAGCTAAAAACCATTCTGGATGAAAACGCAGAGTTGTCGTAGTGCTCACTCTTGCGCAATGTGTAGGAACTGTTGTGGGATTCTAGATCATTTAGGCAGGTGCCAAGGGAAATCAATAAAAGAGTATATAGTTTCAAATCGTATTTAATCGTTTTTCTTGAATGAAGTGTATGTATTGTATATTCAAGAGGTGAAATCGATAAAGAGATTTTTACTTACTTACAAATATTTTTATAATTTCTTGAATGAAATTTCCGTAGTGTGTATCCAAGAGTTGACTTCAAGAAAGAAATTGTTACTTACTGAGAATTTTTTCATAATTTCTTGAATTAAATTTCTACATCGTGTAGCTAAGTGAAAATTGTTTGTGATAAAGAGAAAAAAAAGTTACTTACTTGCGATTTTTTCATAATTTCTTGAATGAAGTCTGTACTGTATATCCAAGAGGTGAAATCAAAAAAAGATTGTTACATACTGAGAATTTCATCATAATTTCTTGAATTAAATTTCTACATCGTATATCTAAGTCGTGAAAACAATTAAGAGTTTGTTACTTACTTAGAATTTTGTCATAATTTCTTGAACGAAATGTCTTTTCGTTTATCCAGCAAGTGAATTCAAGAAAGAATTTGCTACTTACTTAATTTCTGTATTGTGTATCCAAGAGGTGACTTCAAGAAAGAATTTGTTACTTACTTACAATTTTTTCATAGTTTCTTAAATGAATTTCTGCATTGTGTATCTAAGAGGTGACTTCAGGAAAGAGTTTGTTACTTGCTTACAATTTTTTCATAATTTCTTAAATGAAATTTCCGTATTGTGTATCCAAGAGTTGACTTCAAGAAAGAAATTGTTGCTTACTGAGAATTTTTTCATAATTTCTTGAATCAAATTTCTACATCGTGTATCTAAGTCATTAAATTCTTGAATGAAATTTCCGTATTGTGTATCCAAGAGTTGACTTCAAGAAAGAAATTGCTACTTACTGAGAATTTTTTCATAATTTCTTGAATTAAATTTCTACATCGTGTAGCAAAGTGAAAATTGTTTGTGATAAAGAGAAAAAAAAAGTTACTTACTTGCGCTTTTTCATAATTTCTTGAATGAAGTATCTGTACTGTATATCCAAGAGGTGAAAACAAAAAGAGTTTGTTACTTACTTACAAATATTTTCATAATTTCTTGAATGAAATTTCCGTATTGTGTATCCAAGAGTTGACTTCAAGAAAGAAATTGTTACTTACTGAGAATTTTCTCATAATTTCTTGAATTAAATTTCTACATCGTATATCTAAGTCGTGAAAACAATTAAGAGTTTGTTACTTACTTAGAATTTTGTCATAATTTCTTGAACGAAATGTCTTTTTGTTTATCCAGCAGGTGAATTCAAGAAAGAATTTGCTACTTACTTACAATTTTTTCATAATTTCTTTAATGAAATTTCTGTATTGTGTATCCAAGAGGTGACTTCAAGAAAGAATTTGTTACTTACTTACAATTTTTTCATAGTTTCTTAAATGAAGTTTCTGCATTGTGAATCCAAGGAAGTGACTTCAGGAAAGAGTTCGTTACTTGCCTACAATTTTTACATAATTTCTTAAATGAAATTTCCGTATAGTGTTTTCAAGAGTTGACTTCAAGAAAGATATTGTTACTTACTGAGAATTTTTCATAATTTCTTGAATTAAATTTCTACATCGTGTATCTAAGTCATGAAAACAATAAAGAGTTTGTTACTTACTTGGAATTTTGTCATAATTTCTTGAACGAAATGTCTTTTTTGTTTATCCAGCAGGTGAATTCAAGAAAGAATTTGCTACTTACTCACAATTTTTTCATAATTTCTTTAATGAACTGTCTTTTTTATTTACCCAGGAGGCGAATTCAAGAAAGAATTTGCTACTTACTTACAATTTTTGATAATTTCTTAAATGAAATTTCTGCATTGTGTATCCATGAGTTAACATGAGTGTGTTACCTATTTACAATTACTTCATAATTTCTTGAATGAAATTTCAGTATTGTGTATCCAATAGGTGAAAACAATAAAGACTTTATTACTTACTTGTGATTTTATTATGATTTCTTGAATTAAACATCTGTATTGTGTCCAGGAAGCGAATTCAAGAAAGCTATTGTTACGTACTTACAATTTCTTCATAATTTAATGAAATAATTAAAACTATTCTGAGGAATAAAGACGGGTTAAGCTTAAAGATATTTATTGCATAAACGTATTAATATATTTTTGAAAGAATTTATTACTTACTTACATTTTTTGATAATTCATGGACTGAAATATCTGCATTGTGTATCCATGAGGTAACTTCAAGAAAGATTTTGTTGCTTAATTAGAATTTCGTCATAATTTCTTGAATGAAGTGTCTTTTTTTATTTATCCAAGAGGCGAATTCAAGAAAGAATTTGTTACTTACTTACTTACAATTTTTTCATAGTTTCTTAAATAAAGTATCTACATTGTGTATCCAATAGGTGACTTCAGGAAAGAGTTTGTTACTTGCTTGCAATTTTTTCATAATTTATTGAATGAAATTTTCGTATTGTATATCCAAGAGGTGAAAACAATAAAGAGTTTTTTTACTTACTTGCGATTTTTTCATAGTTTCTTGAATGAAGTATCTGTATTGTGTATCCAAGATGTGAAATCAATAAAGAGTTTGTTACTTACTTAAAAATATTTTCATAATTTCTTGAATGAAATTTCCGTATTGTGTATCCAAGAGGGGACTTCAGGAAAGAAATTGTTACTTACTGAGAATTTTTTCATAATTTCTTGAATGAAATTTCTACATCGTGTATCTAAGACGTGAAAACAATAAAGATTTTTGAATTACTTAGAATTTTGTCATAATTGCTTGAACTAAATGTCTTTTTGTTTATCGAGCAGGCGAATTCAAGAAACGATTTGCTACTTACTTACAATTTTTTCATGATTTCTTTAATGAAATTTCTGTATTGTGTAGCCAAGAGTTGACTTCAAGAAAGAATTTGCTACTTACTTACAATTTTTTCATGATTTCTTAAATGAAATTTCTGCATTGTGTACCCAAGAGGTGACTTCGAGAAAGAGTTTGTTACTTACTATGAATTTTGTCATAATTTCTTGAATGAAATGTCTTTTTTATTTATCCAGGAGGTGAATTCAAGAAAGAATTTGCTACTTACTTACAATTTTTGATAATTTCTTAAATGAAATTTCTGCATTGTGTATCCAAGAGGTGACTTCAAGAAAGAGTTTGTTACTTACTTACAATTTTTTTTTCATACTTTCCTTAATTCAATTTCTGTATTGTGTAACAAAGAGGTGAATTCAAGAAAGAGTTTGTTACTTACTTACTTACTTACAATTTTTTCATAATGACATATTCATTAACGGATGTTGATAAATAATTTATTCATTCTGATACCAAGATTTTGTCAATGTTATCCCATGTGTCTGACAATAGATGTATGCAAATTCCTTTTCTTACATCTCCGACGTTTTATTAGACATTCTAAACGTTTGATATGCTAGCTTATTCTAAAAATAATGAACACATAACAATGTAATGCATAATATATTTTTAATGAAATAATGCTATGTAGAATATTAATACAAAAATATATTATGATACATTATTAATATCAATGATTAACTTTGGACATTTTGAATCTGTTCCATAAAATAGTTCACCATGTTCTCTCTTGATATTATAGCTATTGTCTTCTCTGAGTTCGTAATCAGTAGAATAATCATTATTCCATTTTGAGTCATACACAGTTTTTACTGGTGTCTCATCAACAAGTTCAATATGCTTTTCGTCTTTGGTATTATTTGGTTCAATGACTGTTTGATCAATGGCAGTAACGTTTGCTGGTGCTTTGTTTTTCATCGATTCATCTTTATATTCCATCGTGATATTTTCTGACAATGCCCTTTTTATTTTTCTGGCAATTACACTGTCTATTATCACATTATTTTTACACAGGTAACAGTTTCGGCACGTAGACAAGATATGGTTTACGATATTAGTAGAAGAGTAGGCCATTCTTTTATTGATCTTCCGTTGAATGCTAATACCCGAAAGGTGACGATTGGATTTATCAGTAGGTAATGTGTTACCTGCAACAGTAGCAAGGAGTTGTCCTCTATCATCAATGATTATTTTTATGTTGGCATTCTCTTTGAGTGCACTCATCTCTGGAGATCTCAATCTCGCATAACCACCAACATAAGAGTTGAATTTTTCGGTATTCCAAATAAATTTAATTCCTTACTGTCATGACAATGCATGCATACATTTCCAATAGTGCTACCAGCTGTACTTTTTTCATAGTTTAAATACTTCTCTTTGTCGGCATTCAATGCTACAATAACCTTGTTATGTAAACACACTTTAGTAAAATGCTTCATCTTCACTTTTTTTTTAAGATATGACTTATGTGTTTATCGTTCCACTGTGTAAACAATACTGATTTAATACATGCAATAGATTAGGTAGTGTCAATAACCGATCATAGAATACCAGTGAGAAAGTCAGATCGTGTCTCTGACCAATCACAGAGCGCAATTGTTAGAACTGTAAGCATATTTTGACATTTTAAGTTATGTACAAAAAGAAAAAAAAAATAAAGTTGAAAAATTTCGAAGTTTTAAAAAAGTTTGAATTAAAAACTTTTAGGATATCGAGTGTCTTTACTGAAAAACTACTGCATTACAGAGTCTCTCAAATCCCGTAAAGCTATTTTAAAATGTATAAGAATTATTTATTTAACAGAAATCCTAAATTTTTTTTTAATGGGTATCAAGTAAAGAAAAACCAAACGGAATCAGGCAACAGAGTCTCTCAAACCCCGTAAAGTTATTTTAAAAGATACAAGAACTACTTATTTACAACAAAAATTTCGTTTTTAATGAGCACTAAGTAAAGAAAAACCACACGGAATCAGGTAACAGAGTCTCTCAAACCCCTTAAAGCTCTTTTAAAAGATACAGGAACTACTTATTTAACACAAAAATTTCGTTTTTAATGGGTATCAAGTAAAGAAAAACCACACGGAATCAGGCAACAGAGTCTCTCAAACCCCTTAAAGCTCTTTTAAAATATACAAGAACTACTTATTTAAAACAAAAATTTCGTTTTTAATGAGCAATAAGTAAAGAAAAACCACACGGAATCAGGAAACAGAGTCTCTCAAACCACTTAAAGTTCTTTTAAAAGATACAATAACTACTTATTTAAAACAAAATTTTGGTTTTTAATGCGAACCATTTAACTAAAAACAACTCTTCTTCAGTCAACTGAGTCTCTCAAACCAATTACATATATTTTAACAGATACAAAAACTACTTATTAAAAACAATCACTACGTTTTTAACTAGCGATATTTAAAGAAAAACCACACGTACTCAGGCACCTGAGTTTCTCAAACCCCTTAAAGCTCTTTTAACAGATACAAAAACTACTTATTTAAAACAAAAAATTCGTTTTTATTGAGCACTAAGTAAAGAAAAACCACACGGAATCAGGCAACTGAGTCTCTCAAACCCCTTAAAGCTCTTTTAAAATATACAAAAAATACTTATTTAAAAAAAAAACTTCGTTTTTAATGAGCACTAAGTAAAGAAAAACCACACTGAATCAGGCAACAGAGTCTCTCAAACCCCTTAAAGCTCTTTTAAAAGATACAAAAACTACTTATTTAAAACAAAAAATTCGTTTTTAATGAGAACTAAGTAAAGAAAAACCACACGGAATTAGGCAACTGAGTCTCTCAAACCCCTTAAAGCTCTTTTAAAAGATACAAAAACTTCTTATTTAACACAAAATACAGGCAAGCAAATAACATGGGAAGTCCTATACACGCAAGCAAATAACTGAGTTATTTTTACGTCACAATTTTCAACTTAAAACCATTCTAAATATATTGGCAACTAAAAAAGACACACCGGTTTTTCTGACACGGATTTAACCTAAAAAAAACTTGTATATCATGAAATAGAAATTCAGTAAATTGTGTCAGAAAAACTTGAACCAAACCAGATTATACCCACCTAACCAGATTGTACCTACCAAACCAGATTATACCTACCAGAAGACCTGTTTGGTACGGGGGCGTACGCAAATCCAGACGAGCATCTCTACTGTAGTAATGTATATAAAGCTTTCAATTACACATGAAAATATACATTAGAATTGCTGTTGTTTTCAATTACGCATGGAAATTTACATTGGACTTGGGCTAGAAAAACGCATGCCTTTGACAGTGTATTTACACGTGAACATTTTGAAAAGCTGCCAAGCTTTTTGTTTTTGATAAGAATTGCACAGTGAATGTATCGTTTGAGGTAGACATTTTTATGAGCCAATCAGAGGTTGTTCAATATACGATAACCTGATTTGTGGTTGGGATTTGAATAAAAGGAATAGTTTTCTTTACAATTCATATTAGTAAGAGAATTGAATTCAAAGAGAATAGTTTATTTGAGAAGATATTAGTAGAGATAAAATGAGTGGTGCATTTACATTATTGGAGATTAATGATGGAGCCGACAACAGCAGCAATGATATACGAGTACCCAATTTGGCTGTGGAAATAACCACTGGTTGTAGACTATGTCTTGAATGGGACACTATGTATGCTAGATACGTGATACCATTAAGCAAATTTAAACATGAAGAGCAATTATGTTTTGCTGGAAAAGTAAATATTCTCCATATAAATAAACTTCGATCAGCATTAGATGTCCTATTGAAATATATTGGTGAGAACAAAATTCATCAGTGATTATTATTGTAATTATGTTCAATAAAATTGTTTCTAAATCAATGATATTTTTTTCTTTCTATAGTAGACTAGCGTATATTTTTTAGAGTAGAAAAAAAAATTCTGGTTAGTCTGAAGTTGGTTGTGAGAGAGTTAGGACTCTAAAAAATGAATAGATTCGAGAAAGAGCGAATCATGGGGAATCTAGTTCTTATGGAAAAACGTTTGATTCTAGATGACAATTTTCTAGAGCTGTCTATTCAAAGGAAGATATTTTCTCGGGGAATGCTTGTCGATATAATGAAAAATGATTTTGCACCATTAGACTACTGTATGAACCTTCTACGTCGTTGTCGAAACGCATTTACACAATTTATTGATATATTGATCACGACACGGCAAAATGATCTTCTGGATATGCTTTTAAAAATTAGTTTGGAAATTTTGGACTTTTTTTCATGAGAAAGATGGTGCTCAAGGATGATTTACTCCTCTCTCTCTCTCTTTGTCTCAGACAATTTTTGATGTTGCTAGCTCAGTTTCATTGTGGCAGTGAGAGTGTCAACACATGACAAAATGTTCTATACATGTACGTTATGTATGTAAACACTGGGTAGCTGGTCATCATGTGAGAGTTGCACACTGATTGATGAGTATGATGAAAAGTGTAGATTATGCAACCTGTGTAAATTGCATAGAGAATATGCTGTACAAGTTCAAGGTTGTGATTCCTGTCTTGAAGAGATGTGTGACTCTCATCCTAGAGGCCACCTATGCTCCAATTTTCATTATGATAAATGTAAGCAGTGGGAGAGTACATATCCCGGTATGATTGGAAAGAATCCTAACCGTGATTTTAGTTTATTGCTACGAGATTGGTATCGTCATGGTTTTAGATTGTTCTGGGAGGAGGAACCGGGTCAACGATTTAACTGTTGGAACAACAAGAGAATATGGTTTCTACGTCATCGTTGTGAAGACAATGGGTATTATGATTATTAACCCACTGATTTTTATTTGGCTGTGACAGAATATGATTCGACACTTGAGGACACTGTTTATGAGATTGCTTCAAATATGCAAATTGAAACATGTGAATTCAATAGAATGAATGAGAATAGTATCATTGACTGTACAAAGTGATATGATAAGAGTGAAGTCACACTCTACTGTAGAAAATGTGACCCTGACATTGCAGTACATCAGGATCAGTACACTGTGAATTCAGATAATCTACCTGCACTAGTTGTTGTCGACAAATACCTAGTAGTGGATGAAATCTAAAGAGTAGAAAAGTCGTTTTATCATGTATATAAAATTTTTTTTTTTACTAAACAAATTCACATACATCTTAGGAAAATTTTATTATTATGGCACTAAAATCAATATTAAATAAGCTTGTAAGTATATTCTCCACTAGAAAGTCGTTCAATCCAGGTAAGTCAACGTAGATATTGAGAAACTGCTTGTAGGTGTAGCCACGACATCTGAACATGAAAAAGAGTAGTGCATGAAAGCCACATGTCTTAGTCGTTAAATTCTGTACTCTTCGTTGATTTTGAATAAGGGTTTTCCCCCTGCTTTCAATAAAGTTGCTGATGTACGGAGCGTAGAATTTATACGAGAGGCCAAGAGGATCAAAAAATTCAATATTCTTAGCTGTTTGAAAGATGTATAGCCAATGACCGGTCTTCAAAGTTGATGGACTGCTATTAGAAATGATAAGGGTATTGTTAACACTTGGAATTTTTTCAATGAAGTCCGAAGGTATGCAATAGGACTTGTACTGGGACATGTATGGATCCATACTAAATACATTGATTATTTGGTTAGTGTTCATGGTGCTAGATCTAGTAGAACACTGCCGTCGGATGAGATTTCCCAATAGGTTTCAAATTGACTCAATGATATTAGCGTGATACTCTCAGTCAGAGCATCGGCAAATGTACACTCTAAACTTACATTCCCTGTTCGTACTATACTCATATCCTGTGTGCCTGACAAATCCAAAACAATAACCCCATGATTTTTTGAAAACATTGAATCGGTTATTCCATTTTCAAATAGTTGGGAGTCATGATCTAGGGATTGCATGGTCAACTCGTACAGAGTTCTATAGGATTTTTTGTCAAACGATAGAGTGTACAGTGGAATACCATTCACTTTGCACACAAGGCTAGATAGACCGAAAAAATTAAAATCCTGTGGGGTGGGTAGTTTGCTATTTCTAGCTTTTATGAGCTAGGTTTCATAGCCTATTGTAGGTGTGTTTTGTCTGAAACCTATAGTTTGGGATGCTATTTGGGCTTTTCAGAGCTAGGTTTCTTAGTCTCTCATAGGTGTTTGTTGTCTGAAACCTACAATTTGGGGTGGATAGTTTACTATTTTCTGCTCTTATAAGCGAGGTTTCATATTCTTTTTTAGTTGTGTGTTGTCTGAAAACTTTTGTCTTGGATGCTATTTGGGCTTTTCCGAGCGAGGTTTCTTAGTCTCTCATAGGTGTGTGTAGTCTGAAACATATACTTTGGAGTGGGTGGTTTGCTATTTCTGGCTTTTCAGAGCTAGGTTTCTTAGTCTATCATAGGTGTGTGTTGTATAAAAGCTACAATTTGGGGTGGGTAGTTTGTTATTTCAGGCTTTTATGTGCTAGGTTTCATAGCCTTTTATATGTGTGTGTGTTGTCTGAAACCTACAATTTGGGGTGGGTAGTTTGCAATTTCTAGCTTTTTTGAGCTATGTTTCATAGCCTTTTGTAGGTGTTTTGTCTGAAACCTTTAGTTTGGTATGCTAGTTGGGCTTTTCAGTGCTAGGTTTCTTAGTCTCTCATAGGTGTGTGTTGGCTGAAACCTACAATTTGGGGTGGGTAGTTTGCTATTTCTAGCTTTTATGAGCTAGGTTTCATAGCCTTTTGTCGGTGTGTGTTGGCTGAAACCTATAGTTTGGGATGCTATTTGGGCTTTTCAGAGCTAGGTTTCTTAGTCTCTCATAGGTGTGTCTTGTCTGGAACCTACAATTTGAGGTGGGTATTTTGCTTTTTCCGGCTTTTATGAGCTAGGTTTCATAGCCTTTTGTAGGTGTGTGTTGTCTGAAACCTATAGTTTGAGATGCTAATTGGGCTTTTCAGAGCTAGCTTTCTTAGTCTCTCATAGGTGTGTGTTGTCTGAAGCCTACAATTTGGGGGGTCCTTTTTTTGGAACCAAACTTCAACGTGTCGTATCTGAAAACAAAAGCTTGGTGATTAAAACGAGCTTTGTCTAATTCTAGCCAAAACTCAGAATTGATAGGGGGCAAGATGGAACGATGCCACATTCTGTGTGTTCTTATCTAAGCCTTTCAAAAACCATTAATAGCTCAGATTTTATAGGAATAGTTTTATTTTTCGATCCGAAAATAGACTAAAGTTTCAGATTTGAACCAGACAATTGTATTCTCCATAATTTTCTTACATATTTGGAAATCATTAACGACAACAGACATGTTTTCGACCAGATCAGTTTTTGAAAAACACATCCAGCATGGCGTGCGCTATTTTTTTTTTTATCATGAAACCTTTAGAGACCAATTTGATCAAATTGGAGAAAGTTCAAATAGAATAGTTAGTGATATTGATATTAGTCCGTAAACTACAAACTGACAAAAAATATCCAGAACTTTTTTTTTCTTATAGCCTTGACTTTGAAGTCATTTCTTCATATTAATTAGCCTTAGAAATATCATGCAAAATAAAACTAGTGAAATAATTTAGGTCGTATGATAAAATTAATTTTTTTTTTCAATACGGTATTTTTTCAGCAAGGACATTCGATATCCTAAAAGTGTTTGATTAAAACTTTTACATCCGGAATGAGATTGTCTTGAGGGGGGAATTTTCTATAGATGAGGTGGAGGGTATTTTTACGTGAAAACAACTTCAACCATGCCCAGCCCCCCGGGATCAGAAATTAAATTATAAAAAAAAAACGTTTCTTCAACTGAAAGTAAGGAGCAACGTCAAAACTTAAAAACGGACAGAAAATAGAGGCTGTTTCCAAAAGATTTAGGATTCATTAACATTAGTGTTGCCAGTCAAAAGCTATGGGTTTGAGAAAATTGTCTAATTATCGAAAAATGAAGAAACATCTTCGAAAAGTCGACAAATTTTTTTTTTTTGACTTCAAAATTATTCAACCTTTTTTTAGAGTTCTAGTTTAGTTTAGTTTTAGTTAAGAGTTTAGAGTTTTACCTTAGAGTCTTAGCTTAGAGTTTTTTTTAGAGTTCTAGTTTAGTTTAGTTTTAGTTAAGAGTTTGATTTTTTACATTTGAGTTTCAGTTAGAGTTCTAGTTTAGTTTAGTTTTAGTTAAGAGTTTGGAGTGTTACCTTAGACACTTAGTTTAGAGTTTTAGTCAGATTTCTATTTTGGTTTGGTTTTAGTTAATGGTTTCGAGTTTTAGCCTTGAGTCACAGCTTAGAATTTTTTTTACATCTCTAATTTGTACTAGGTACTGGAAAAAGTTTATAGTTTTTAGCCTAGAGTCTTATACTAGAGGTTCAGTTAGAGTTGTAGTTTAGTTTAGTTATAGTTAAGAGTTTAAAGTTTTTAGCTTAGAGTCTTAGCTTAGAGTTTTTATTAGAGTTGAAGTTTAGTTATGATATTTATAAAGTCAATTAAGATGAAGAAATGTCGGAATGTAGGTTTGACATCACCAGGCCCGTGCGAGGGACATTTTTTGTTGGTGGGGGGCTTAAAAAAGGCAAAAATGGCTGAACTACATGAGTTTATAAGACGGTTCATGAAAATCCCAAGGTTTTTTCTTATTTTTGGACAATACCCTTACTCCTATTGATGAGGACTGATGATTCTAATTCAATATTTTTTTCATGAAAACAAACTATTTTTTTTACAAATTTTTTTTTTTGGACTTCGAAATTATTCAACTTTTTGTTAGAGTTCTAGTTTAGTTTAGTTTTAGTTAAGAGTTTAGAGTTTTACCTTAGAGTCTTAGCTTAGAGTTTTTGTTAGAGTTCTAGTTTAGTTTAGTTTTAGTTAAGAGTTTGATGTTTTACCTTTGAGTTTCAGTTAGAGTTCTAGTTTAGTTTAGTTTTAGTTAAGAGTTTTACCTTAGAGTCTTAGCTTAGAGTTTTAGTTATAGTTCTAGTTTAGTTTATTTATAGTTTAGAATTTTAGCTGAGTCTTAGCTTAGAGTTTTTTTTAGAGTTCTAGTTTAGTTTAGTTTTAGATAAGAGTTTATAGTTTTAGCTTAGAGTTTTAACTTTGAGTTTCAGTTAGAGTTCTAGTTTAGTTTAGTATTAGTTAAGAGTTTGGTGTTTTACCTTAGAGTCTTAGCTTAGAGTTTTAGTTAGAGTTCTAGCTTAGTTTAGTTTTAGTTAAGAGTTTTAGCTTAGAGTCTTAGCTTAGAGTTTTTGTTAGAGTTATAGTTTAGTCTAGTTTTAGTTCAGAGTTTAGAGTTTTATTTTAGAGTCTTAGCTTAGAGTCTTAGTTAGAGTTCTAGTCTAGTTTAGTTTTAGTTAAGAGTTTAGAGTTTTAGCTTAGAGTTTTAACTTAGAGTTTTTGTTGAAGTTCTAGTTTAGTTTAGTTTTAGTTAAGAGTTTAGAGTTTTTAGCTTAGAGTCTTAGATTAGAGTTTTTGTTAGAGTTGAAGTTTAGTTATGATATTTCTAAAGTCAATTAAGATGAAGCAATGTCGTAGTGTAGGTTTGACATCACCAAGCACGTGCGAGGGAAATTTTTTGTTGGTGGGGGCTTAAAAAGGCAAAAAATGAGTGAACTACATGAGTTTATAAGACGGTTCGTGAAAATCCCAAGGTTTTTTCTGATTTTTTGGACAATACCCATACTCCTATTGATGAGGACTGATAGTTCTAATTCAATATTTTTTTCATGAAAACAATCTATTTTTTTTTTTAGTTAGAGTTCTAGTTTAGTTGAGTTTCAGTTAAGAGTTTAGAGTTTTAGCTTAGAGTCTTAGCCTAGAGTTTTTGTTAGAGTTCTAGTTTAGTTTAGTTTTAGTTAAGAGTTTAGAATTTTTAGCTTAGAGTCTTAGCTTAGAGTTTTCGTTGAAGTTCTAGTTCAGTTTAGTTTTAGTTAAGAGTTTAAAGTTTTAGTTTCGAGTCTTAGCTTTGAGTTTTTGTTAGAGTTGAAGTTTAGTTATGATATTTCTAAAGTCAATTAAGATGAAGAAATGTCGGAGAGTAGGTTTGACATCACCAGGCACGTGCGAGAGAAATTTTTTGTTGATAGGGGGCTTAAAAAGGCAAAAATGGGTGAACTACATGAGTTTATAAGACAGTTCGTGAAAATCCCAAGTTTTTTTCTGATTTTTTGGACAATACCCATACTCCTATTGATGAGGACTGATGGTTCTAATTCAATATTTTTTTCATGAAAACAAACTATTTTTTAAAAAAATTTTTTTTTTGGACTTCGAAATTATTCAACTTTTTGTTAGAGTTCTAGTTTAGTTTAGTTTTAGTTAAGAGTTTAGAATTTTTAGCTTAGAGTCTTAGCTTAGAGTTTTTGTTGAAGTTCTAGTTTAGTTTAGTTTTAGTTAAGAGTTTAAAAATTTAGCTTAGAGTCTTAGCTTAGAGTTTTTGCTAGAGTTGAAGTATAATTTCTTGAATTAAATTTGTGTATTGTGCATCCAAATGGGGAATTCAAGAAAAAAATTTTGACGGGGTTATGTGCACGCACGTAATTTTTTTAACAATTTTTTTTTGGACTTCGAAATTATTCAACTTTTTGTTAGAGTTCTAGTTTAGTTTAGTTTTAGATAAGAGTTTAGAATTTTTACCTTAGAGTCTTAGCTTAGAGTTTTTGTTGAAGTTCTAGTTTAGTTTGGTTTTAGTTAACAGTTTAAAAATTTAGCTTAGAGTCTTAGCTTAGAGTTTTTGCTAGAGTTGAAGTTTAGTTTAGTAATAGTTAAGAGTTTAGAGTTTTTAGCTTAGAGCTTAGAGAAATTTAATTCAGGAAATTATGAAAAAAAAAAATTTTTGACGGTGTTACGTGCGCGCACATAACCCCGTCTAAATTTTTTTCTTCAATTCCCCATTTGGATGCACAATACAGAAATTTAATTCAAGAAATTATGAAAAAAATGTGAGTAAGTAAGTAAAAAACTCTATGCTTTTTCTGCATCAATTGTCAGATATGTTGAATAAAATATGCAAAGTCGACATAGCATTATTTCATTTTTTAAGTTTAATTTAGACGGGGTTACGTGCACGCACGTAAACCTGTCTAATTTTTTTTTTTTCATAATTTCCTGAATTAAATTTATATAATATCTAATCTAAAACTATAAACTCTTAATTATTACTAAAATGAAATTCAACTCTAGCAAAAACTCTAAGCTAAGACTCTAAGCTAAATTTTTAAACTGTTAACTAAAACTAAACTAAACTAGAACTTCAACAAAAACTCTAAGCTAAGACTCTAAGCTAAAAATTCTAAACTTTTAACTAAAACTACACTAAACTAGAACTCTAACAAAAAGTTGAATAATTTCGAAGTCCAAAAAAAAAAATTTGTTAAAAAAATTACGTGCGCGCACATAACCCCGTCTAAATTTTTTTCTTGAATTCCCCATTTGGATGAACAATACAGAAATTTAATTCAAGAAATTATACTTCAACTCTAGCAAAAACTCTAAGCTAAGACTCTAAGCTAAATTTTTAAACTCTTAACTAAAACTAAACTAAACTAGAACTTCAACAAAAACTCTAACCTAAGACTCTAAGGTAAAAATTCTAAACTCTTAACTAAAACTAAACTAAACTAGAACTCTAACAAAAAGTTCAATAATTTCGAAGTCAAAAAAATAAAATTGTTAAAAAAATAGTTTGTTTTCAAGAAAAAAATCTTGAATTAGAACCATCAGTCCTCATCAATAGGAGTATAGGTATTGTCCAAAAAATCTGAAAAAAACTTGGGATTTTCACGAACTGTCTTATAAACTCATGTAGTTCACCCATTTTTGCCTTTTTAAGCCCCCTATCAACAAAAAATTTCCCTCGCACGTGCCTGGTGATGTCAAAACTACTCTCCGACATTTCTTCATATTAATTGACTTTAGAAATATCATAACTAAACTTCAACTCTAGCAAAAACTCTAAGCTAAGACTCAAATCTAAAACTTTAAACTCTTAACTAAATCTAAATTAAACTAGAACTACATCAAAAACTCTAAGCTAAGACTCTAAGCTAAAAAATCTAAACTCTTAACTAAAACTTAACTAAACTAGAACTTTAACAAAAACACTAGTCTAAGACTCTAAGCTAAAAATCTAAACTGTTAACTAAAACTAAACTAAACTAGAACTCTAACTAAAAAAAAAATAGTTTGTTTTCATGAAAAAAATATTGAATTAGAACCATCAGTCCTCATCAATAGGAGTATGGGTATTGTCCAAAAAATCAGAAAAAACCTTGGGATTTTCACGAACCGTCTTATAAACTCATGTAGTTCACTCATTTTTTGCCCTGTTAAGCCCCCCATCAACAAAAAATTTCCCTCGCACCTGCCTGGTGATGTCAAAACCTACACTCCGACATTTTTTCATCTTAATTGACTTTAGAAATATCATAACTAAACTTCAACTCTAACAAAAACTCTAAGCTAAGACTCTAAGCTAAAACTTTAAACTGTTAACTAAAACTAAACTAAACTAGAACTTCAACAAAAACTTTAAGCTAAGACTCTAAGCTAAAAATTCTAAATTCTTAACTAAAACTAAACTAAACTAGAACTCTAACAAAAACTCTAAGTTAAAACTATAAGTTAAAACTCTAAATTCTTAACTTTAACTAAAATACACTAGAACTCTAACAAAAACTCTAAGCTAAGACTCTAAGCTAAAACTCTAAACTCTTAACTAAACTGAACTAGAACTCTAACTAAAACTCTAAGCTAAGACTCTAAGGTAAAACACCAAACTCTTAACTAAAAATAAACTAAACTAGAACTCTAACTGAAACTCAAAGTTAAAACACTAAGCTAAAACTCTAAACTCTTAACTAAAACTAAACTAAACAAGAACTCTAACAAAAGCTCTAAGCGAAGACTCTAAGCTAAAACTCCAAACTCTTAACTAAAACTAAACTAAACTAGAACTCTAACTGAAACTCAAAGTTAAAACAACAAACTCTTAACTAAAACAAAACTAAACTAGAACTCTAACAAAAAGTTGAATAATTTCGAAGTCCAAAAAAAAAATTTGTTAAAAAAATAGTTTGTTTTCATGAAAAAAATATTGAATTAGAATCATCAGTCCTCATCAATAGGAGTATGGGTATTGTCCAAAAATCAGAAAAAAACCTTGGGATTTTCATGAACCGTCTTATAAACTCATGTAGTTCACCCATTTTTGCCTTTTTTAAGCCCCCCACCAACAAAAAATTTCCCTCGCACGGGCCTGGTGATGTCAAACCTACATTCCGACATTTCTTCATCTTAATTGACTTTAGAAATATCATAACTAAACTTCAACTCTAACAAAAACTCTAAGCTAAGACTCTAAGATAAAACTTTAAGCTCTTAACTAAAACTAAACTGAACTAAAACTTCAACAAAAACTCTAGGCTAAGACTCTAAGCTAAAAATTCTAAAATATTAAATAAAACTAAACTAAACTAGAACTCTTACAAAAACTCTAAGTTAAAACTCTAAGCTAAAACTCTAAACTCTTAACTAAAACTAAACTAAACTAGAACTCTAACTTAAACTCAAAGTTAAAACTCTAAGATAAAAATCTAAACTCTTAACTAAAACTAAACTAAACAAGAACTCTAACAAAAACTCTAATCTAAGACTCTAAGGTAAAACACCAAACTCTTAACTAAAACTAAACTAAACTAGAACTCTAACTGAAACTCATAGGTAAAACATCAAACTCTTAACTAAAACTAAACTAAACTAGAACTCTAACAAAAAGTTGAATAATTGCGAAGTAAAAAAAAATTTGTTAAAAAATAGTTTGTTTTCATGAAAAAATATTGAATTAGAACCATCAGTCCTCATCAATAGGAGTATGGGTATTGTCCAAAAATCAGAAAAAAACCTTGGGATTTTCATGAACCGTCTTATAAACTCATGTAGTTCACCCATTTTTGCCTTTTTTAAGCGCCCCACCAACAAAAAATTTCCCTCGCACGGGCCTGGTGATGTCAAACCTACATTCCGACATTTCTTCATCTTAATTGACTTTAGAAATATTATAAATAAACTTCAACTCTAACAAAAACTCTAAGCTAAGACTCTAAGCTAAAACTTTAAACTCTTAACTAAAACTAAACTAAACTAGAACTCTAACAAAAACTCTAAGCTAAGACCCTAAGCTAAAACTCTAAACTCTTAACTAAAACTGAAATAAACTAGAACTGTAGAAAAAACTCTAAGCTAAGACTCAAAGCTAAAACTCTAAAATCTTAACAAAAACTAAACTAAACTAGAACTCTAACTAAAACTCTAAACTAAGACTCAAAGGTACAACACCATACTCTTAATTAAAACTAAACTAAACTAGAACTCTAACTGAAACTCAAAGGTAAAAAATCAAACTCTTAAATAAAACTAAACTAAACTAGAACTCTAAAAAAAACTCTAAGCTAAGACTCTAAGGTAAAACTCTAAACTCTTAACTAAAACTAAACTAGAACTCTAACAAAAAGTTGAATAATTTCGAAGTCCAAAAAATAAAATTTTTAAAAAAATAGTTTGTTTTCATGAAAAAAATATTGAATTAGAACCATCAGTCCTCATCAATAGGAGTATGGGTATTGTCCAAAAATCAGAAAAAACCTTGGGATTTTCATGAACCGTCTTATAACCTCATGTAGTTCACCCATTTTTGCCTTTTTAAGCCCCCCACCAACAAAAAATTTCCCTCGCACGTGCCTGGTGATGTCAAACCTACATTCCGACATTTCTTCATCTTAATTGACTTTAGAAATATCATAACTAAACTTCAACTCTAACAAAAACTCTAAGCTAAGACTCTAAACTAAAACTTTAAACTCTTAACTAAAATTCAACTGAACTAGAACTTCAACAAAAACTTTAAGCTAAGACTCTAATCTAAAAACTCTAAACTATTAACTAATACTGAACTAAACTAGAACTCTAAATAAAACTCTAAGCTATGACTCTAAGCTACAAATTTAAATTCTTAACTATAGCTAAGATAAACTATATCCCTAACTAAAGCTCTTAGCTAACACTCTAGGTTAAAACTTTAAACTCTTAACTAAAACTAGAACTCTAACTAAACTCTAAGCTAAGACTATAAGGTAAAACTCTAAACTCTTAACTAAAAGTAAACTAAACTAGAACTCTAACTTAAACTCAAAGGTAAAACACTAAGATAAAACTCTAAACTCTTAACTAAAACTAAACTAAACAATAACTCTAACTAAAACTCTAAGCTAAGACTCTAAGCTAAAACTCTAAACCCTTAACTAAAACTAAACTAAACTAGAACTCTAACTGAAACTCAAAGGTAAAACATCAAACTCTTAACTAAAACTAAACTGAACTAGAACTCTTACAAAAAGTTGAATAATTTCGAAGTCCAAAAAAAAAATTTGTTAAAAAATAGTTTGTTTTCATGAAAAAAATATTGAATTAGAATTATCAGTCCTCATAAATAGGAGTATGGGTATTGTCCAAAAAATCTTAACAAATGTTGGGATTTTCACGAACCGTCTTATAAACTCATGTAGTTTACCAATTTTTTGCCTTTTTAAGCCCCCCACCAACAAAAAATTTCCCTCGAACGTGCCTGTTGATGTCAAACCTACACTCCGACATTTCTACATCTTAATTGACTTTAGAAATATCATAACTAAACTTCAACTCTAACAAAAACTCTAAGATAAGACTCTAAATTAAAACTTTAAGCTCTTAACTAAAACTAAACTAAACTAAAACTTCAGCAAAACCTCTAAGCTAAGACTCTAAGCTAAAAATTCTAAACTCTTAACTAAAACTAAACTAAACTAGAACTATAACAAAAACTCTAAGTTAAAACTCTAAGCTAAAACTCTAAACTCTTAACTTAAACTAAACTAAACTAGAACTCTAACTTAAACTCAAAGTTAAAACTATAAGATAAAAATATAAACTCTTAACTAAAACTAAACTAAAATTGAACTATAACAAAAACTGTAAGATAATACTATAGGCTAAAACTATAAACTATTAACTAAACTAAACTAGAACTCTAACTAAACTCTAAGCTAAGAGTCTAAGGTAAAACACTAAACTATTGACTATATGTAAACTAAACTAGAAACCGAACTGAAACTCTAATGTAAAACTATAAGATAAAACTCTAAGCTCTAAAATAAAATTAAAACAAACTATAAATATAACAAAAACAATAAGTTAAGACCATAAGGTAAAATACCAAACTCTTAACTAAAACTACACTAAACTAGAACTCTAAATGAAACTAAAAGTTGAGACACCAAACTCATAACTAAAATTAAGCTAAAGTAGAACTCTAACAAAAAGTTGAATAATTTCGAAGTCCAAAAAAAAAAATTTGTTAAAAAAATAGTTTGTTTTCATGAAAAAAATATTGAATTAGAATCATCAGTCCTCATCAATAGGAGTATGGGTATTGTCCAAAAATCAGAAAAAAACCTTGGGATTTTCATGAACCGTCTTATAAACTCATGTAGTTCACCCATTTTTGCCTTTTTTAAGCCCCCCACCAACAAAAAATTTCCCTCGCACGGGCCTGGTGATGTCAAACCTACATTCTGACATTTCTTCATCTTAATTTACTTTAGAAATATCATAACTAAACTTCAACTCTAACATAAACTATAAGCTAAGAATCTAAGATAAAACTTTAAACTTTTAACTAAAACTCAACTAAACTATAACTAAAACAAAATCTCTAAGCTAAGACTATAACATATAAACTCTAAACTATTAAATAAAACTAAACTAAACTAAAACTCTAACAAAAACTCTAAGCTAAAACTCTAAGATAAAACTCTAAACTATTAGCTAAAACTAAACTAAACTAGAACTCTAACTGAAACTCAAAGTTAAAACTATAAGCTAAAACTCTAAAATCTTAACTGAAACTAGACTAAACAAGAACTCTAACAAAAACTCTAAGCTAAGACTCTAAGCTAAAATTCAAAACTCTTAACTAAAACTAAACTAAACTAGAACTCTAACTGAAACTCAAAGGTAAAACATCAAACTCTTAACTAAAACTAAACTAAACTAGAACTCTAACAAAAAGTTGAATAATTTCGAAGTCCAAAAAAAAAAATTTGTTAAAAAAATAGTTTGTTTTCATGAAAAAAATATTGAATTAGAATCATCAGTCCTCATCAATAGGAGTATGGGTATTGTCCAAAAATCAGAAAAAAACCTTGGGATTTTCATGAACCGTCTTATAAACTCATGTAGTTCACCCATTTTTGCCTTTTTTAAGCACCCCACCAACAAAAAATTTCCCTCGCACGGGCCTGGTGATGTCAAACCTACATTCCGACATTTCTTCATCTTAATTGACTTTAGAAATATCATAACTAAACTTCAACTCTAACAAAAACTCTAAGCTAAGACTCTAAGCTAAAACTTTAAACTCTTAACTAAAACTAAACTAAACTAGAACTCTAACAAAAACTCTAAGCTAAGACCCTAAGCTAAAACTCTAAACTCTTAACTAAAACTAAACTAAACTAGAACTCTAACAAAAACTCTAAGCTAAGACTCAAAGCTAAAACTCTAAACTCTTAACAAAAACTAAACTAAACTAGAACTCTAACTAAAACTCTAAGCTAAGACTCTAAGGTACAACACCAAACTCTTAACTAAAACTAAAATAGAACTCTAACTGAAACTCAAAGGTAAAAAATCAAACTCTTAAATAAAACTAAACTAAACCAGAACTCTAACAAAAACTCTAATCTAAGAGTCTAAGGTAAAACTCTAAACTCTTAACTAAAACTAAACTAGAACTCTAACAAAAAGTTGAATAATTTCGAAGTCCAAAAAAAAATTTGTTAAAAAAACAGTTTGTTTTCATGAAAAAAATATTGAATTAGAACCATCAGTCCTCATCAATAGGAGTATGGGTATTGTCCAAAAATCAGAAAAAACCTTGGGATTTTCATGAACCGTCTTATAAACTCATGTAGTTCACCCATTTTTGCCTTTTTTAAGCCCCCCACCAGCAAAAAATTTCCCTCGCACGTGCTTGGTGATGTCAAACCTACATTCCGACATTTCTTCATCTTAATTGACTTTAGAAATATCCTAACTAAACTTCAACTCTAACAAAAACTCTAAGCTAAGACTCTAAGCTAAAACTTTAAACTCTTAACTAAAACTAAACTAAACTAGAACTTCAACAAAAACTCTAAGCTAAGACTCTAAGCTAAAAATTCCAAACTCTTAACTAAAACTAAACTAAACTAGAACTCTAACAAAAACTCTAAGCTAAGACCCTAAGCTAAAACTCTAAACTCTTAACTAAAACTGAACTAAACTAGAACTCTAACAAAAACTCTAAGCTAAGACTCAAAGCTAAAACTCTAAACTCTTAACTAAAACTAAAGTAAACTAGAACTCTTACTAAAACTCTAAGCTAAGACTCTAAGGTAAACACCATACTCTTAACTAAAACTAAACTAAACTAGAACTCTAACTGAAACTCAAATGTAAAAAATCAAACTCTTAACTAAAACTAAACTAAACTATAACTCTAACAAAAACTATAAGCTAAGACTCTAAGGTAAAAATCTAAAATCTTAACTAAAACTAAACTAAACTAGAACTCTAACAAAAAGTTGAATAATTTCGAAGTCAAAAAAAAAAAAAAATTTGTCTACTTTTGGAAGATGTTTCTTCATTTTTCGATAATCAGACAATTTTCTCAAACCCATAGCTTTTGACTGGCAACACTAATGTTAATGAATCCTAAATCTTTTGGAAACAGCCTCTATTTTCTGTCCGTTTTTATGTTTTGACGTTGCTCCTTACTTTCAGTTGAAGAAACTTTTTTTGTATAATTTAATTTGTGATTGCGGAGGGCTGGGCACGGTTGAAGTTGTTTTCACGTAAAAATACCCTCCACCTCTTCCATGGAAAATTCCCCCCTCAAGACAATCCCATTCCTGAGGTAAAAGTTTGAATCAAACACTTTTAGGATTTCGAATGTCCTTACTGAAAAACTACTGTATTAAAAAAAAAAAAATTAAATTTACCATACGACCTAAATTATTTCACTAGTTTTATTTTGCATGATATTTCTAAGGCCAATTAAGATGAAGAAATGACTTCAAAGTCAAGGCTATAAGAAAAAAAAAGTTCTGGATATTTTTTGTCCGTTTGTAGTTTACGCACTAATATCAATATCACTAACGATTCTATTTGAACTTTCTCCAAGTTGATCAAATTGGTCTCTAAAGGGTTCATGATAAAAAAAAATAGCGCACGCCATGCTGAATGTGCTTTTCAAAAACTCATCTGGTCGAAATCATTTTTGTTATCGTTAATGATTTCCAAAGATGTAAGAAAATTATGGAGAATACAATTCTCTGGTTCAAATTTGAAACTTTAGTCTATTTTCGGATCGAAAAATAAAATTATTCCTATAAAATCTGAGCTAATAATGGTTTTTTGAAAGGCTTAGATAAGAACACACAGAATGTGGCATCGTTCCATCTTGCCCCCTATCAATTCTGAGTTTTGGCTAGAATTAGACAAAGCTCGTTTTAATCACCAAGCTTTTGTTTTCAGATACGACAGTTTGAAGTTTGGTTCCAAAAAAAAGGACCCCCCAAATTGTAGGTTTCCGACAACACACACTTATGAGAGACTAAGAAAGCTAGCTCTGAAAAGCCCAAATAACATCACAAACTATAGGTTTCAGACAACACACACCTACAAAAGGCTATGAAACCTAGCTCATAAAAGCTGGAAAAAGCAAAATACCCACCTCAAATTGTAGGTTTCAGACAACACACACCTATGAGAGACTAAGAAACCTAGCTCTAAAAAGCCCAAATAGCATCCCAAACTATAGGTTTTAGCCAATACACACCTACAAAAGGCTATGAAACCTAGCTCATAAAAGCTAGAAATAGCAAACTACCCACCCCAAATTGTAGGTTTCAGCCAACACAAACCTAAGAGAGACTACGAAACCTAGCTCTTAAAAGCCCAAATAGCTTACCAAACTAGATGTTTCAGACAACACACCTACAAAAGGCTATGAAACATAGCTAATAAAAGCTAGAAATTGCAAAATACCCAACCCAAATTGTAGGTTTCAGACAACACACACATATAAAAGGCTATGAAACCTAGCGCATAAAAGCCTGAAATAGCAAACTACCCACCCCAAATTGTAGCTTTTATACAACACACACCTATGAGAGACTAAGAAACCTAGCTCTGAAAAGCCAGAAATAGCAAACTATCCACCCCAAATTGTAGGTTTCAGACAACACACACCTATGAGAGACTAAGAAACCTAGCTCTGAAAAGCCCAAATAGCATCCCAAACTATAGGTTTCAGACAACACACACCTACAAAAGGCTATGAAACCTAACTCATAAAAGCTAGAAATAGCAAACTACCCACCCCACATGATTTTAATTTTTTCGGTCTATCTAGCCTTGTGTGCAAAGTGAATGGTATTCCACTGTACACTCTATCATTTGACAAAAAATCCTATAGAACTCTGTACAAGTTGACTATGCGGTCCCTTGATCATGAAACTTCACTATTTGAGAATGTTAGAACCGAGTCAATGTCTTCAAAAAATCTCGGGGTTTTGACTTCGGATTTGTCTGGGACTCACAACAGGAGCTTACTACGAGCAGAGACTGCTCATTAATATTGTGAATTTGTCATTATTTTAGCGGAGAGTATTACGCTAATATCATTGAGCCAATTTGAAACCTATTGGGAAATCACACCCGACGGCAGTGTTCTACTAGACCAAGCACCATGAACACAAACCAAATAATCAATGTATTTAGTATGGATCCATACATGTCCCAGTACAGGTCCTATTGCATATCTTCGAACTTCATTGAAAAAATTCCAAGTGTTAACAATACTCTAGTCATTGCCAATAGTAGTCCGTCGACATTGAAGACCGTTCACTGCCTATGTATATTTCAAACAGCGATGAATATTGAATATTTTGATACTCTTGGCCTATCTTATAAATTCTACGCTCCATACATCAGAAACTTTATTGAAAGCAGGGGGAAAACCCTTATTCAAAATCAACGAAGAGTACAGGATTTAACGACTAAGACATGTGGCTTTCATGCACTATTCTTTTTCATGTTCAGATGTCATGGCTACACCTACAAACAGTTTCTCAACATCTACGTTGACTTACCTCGATTGAACGACTTTCTAGTGGAGAATATTCTTACAAGTTTATTTAATATTGATTTTAGTGCTATAAGAATAAAATGTACTAAAGATGTATGTGAAATTGTTTATTAATAAAAAAAAATTTATATACATGATAAAACGACTTTTCTACTCTTTAGATTTCATCCACTACTAGGTATTTGTCGACAACAACTAGTGCAGGTAGATTATCTGAATTCACAGTGTACTGGTCCTGATGTACTGCAATGGCAGGGTCACATTTTCTACAGTAGATTGTCACTTCACTCTTGTCATATCTCTTTGTATAGTCAATGATACTATTCTCATTTATTCTATAGAATTCACATGTTTCAATTTGCTTATTTGAAGTAATTTCACAAACAGTGTCCTCAAGTGTCGAATCACATTCCGTCAGAGCCAAATAAAAATCAGTGGGCTTATAATCATAACACCCATTGTCTTCACAACAATGACGTAGAAACCATATTCTTTTGTTGTTCCAACAGTTGAATCGTTGACCCGGTTCCTCCTCCCAGAAAATTATAAAACCAATACTATACCAATCTCGTATCACTAAACTAAAATCACGCTTAGGATTCTTTCCCATCATACCGGGATATGTACTCTCCCACTGCTTACATTTATCATAATGACAATTGGAGCATATGTGGCCTCTAGGATGAGAGTCACACACCTCTTCAAGACAGGAATTACAACCTTTAATTTGTACAGCATATCTTCTTTGCAATTTACACCGGTTGCATAATCTACACTTTTCATCATACTCATCAATCATTGTGCAATTCTCACATGATGACCAGCTACCCAGTGTGTACATACATAACGGACATGTATGGAACATTTTGTCATGTGTTGACACTCTCACTGCCACAATGAAACTTAGCTAGCGACATCAAACATTGTCCGGGATAGAGAGAGATAGATAGGAGTAAATCATCCTTGAACATCATCTTTCTCATGAAAAAAAGTCCTAAATTTCTAAACTAATGTTTAAAAGCATATACACAATATCATTTTGCCGTGTTGTGATCAATATATCAATAAATTGTGTAAATGCATTTGGACCACGACATAGAAGCTTCATACAATAGTCTAATGATGGAGAATCAGTTTTCATTATATCGACAAGCATTCCCCGAGAAAATATCTTCCTTTGAATAGATAGCTGTAGAAAATTGTCATCCAGAATCAAAAGTTTTTCCATAAGAACTAGATTCCCCATGATTCGCTCTTTCTCAAATCTATTCATTTTTTAGAGTCCTAACTCTCTCACAACCAACTTCAGACTAACCAGAATTTTTTTTTTCTACTCTAAAAAATATACGGTAGTCTACTATAGAAAGAAAAAAATATCATTGATTTAGAAACAATTTTATTGAACATAATTACAATAATAATCACTGATGAATTTTGTTCTCATCAATATATTTCGATAGGACATCTAATGCTGACCGAAGTTTATTTATATGGAGAATATTCACTTTTCTAGCAAAACATAGCTGCTCCTCCTGCTTAAATTTGCTTAATGATATCATGTATCTGGAATACATAGTGTCTCATTCACGACATAATCTACAGCCTGTGGCTATTGCCGCAGCCACATTGGGTACTCGTATATCACTGCTGCTATTGTTGACTCCTTCATTAATCTCCAATAATGTAAATGCACCACTCATTTTTTCTCTACTAATATCTTCTCAAATAAACTATTCTCTTTGAATTCAATTCTCTTACTAATATGAATTGTAAAGAAAACTATTCCTTTTATTCAAATCCCAATCACAAATCAGGTTATCGTATATTGAACAACCTCTGATTGGCTCATAAAAATGTCTACCTCAAACGATACATTCACTGTGCAATTCTTATCAAAAACAAAAAGCTTGGCAGCTTTTCAAAATGTTCACGTGTAAATACACTGTCAAATGCATGGGTTTTTCTTGCGCAATTCCAATGTATATTTTCATGTGTAATTGAAAACAACAGCAATTTCAATGTATATTTTCATGTGTAATTGAAAGCTTTATATACATTACTACTAGAGCTATATATTTGGAAGCCAGTGCCCCCCAGAGAAAATTCCCCCGGGTGTATTCTCCCTGCAGAAAAATCCCCCCAGATAATTCCCACCCATGTTCCCCCCGGATAATTCCAGATGTTCATTAGAAGGGAAATTGAAAGTTATTTATTGCTGTTTAAGTGTGTGTACTAATACTTGTAAATTGATGTGTAGCTTCCCGCATTTTCAGTTTTCTGCTTGAGAATTAAAATATTGGATTGTAAGTAAAAATTGTTTTCTAAGATTTGATTATTTAGTCAAAACTTTTGATGAGCAGTAGTTTTGTTGAAAGTTCTTATCGGAAAACTGAAAAAGCGGGAAGCTACCAATCAATTTAGAAGTATTGGTACATACACATTAACAGCAATAAATAAAATTTAATTTCCATTCCAATGAACATCTGGAATTATTTTCCCGCAGGGGGGAATTTTTCTAGGGGAATACGCCGGGGAGCATACGTCGGGGGGGGGGGATACGCCTAAACCCACATATTAATAGGCTTATATATGAGCCTATAACAACAGGGGGGTTAAAGGGTTTGAACCCCTTTTGAAATTTTTGCCCGACTCGTAAACACCTAACAAAAATGTATATAGACAAACTTTTGGTGCATGTTTTAAAATTTTTTGTATCCCCCCCCCCTGAAAAAATCATGGATGCACCTTTGGCCAATACGTATATATTCGTTGTTAATTTGCAATAAAAATTTGTTTGTTCTTCATAATGTTTATAAACCTTGACCAGAGAAATAAAAAGGATCACTATCCTATAATTTCACGTTAAAAATATCCTCTAGTTCAGTTGGTTGGTCTTTACGACGTATTCTCCCAAATTTCCCAAATTATTCCTTAAGCATATGCTAGAAAAGGAAGTAAAAAACGTCTTCTTTTTACCCGTTGTTGAATTTACCCGATGCCGCTTGTCAAATATTTAGCCCGTTAAAAAACACAAAATTTCACGATGTTTTAAGCCTTTAATTTAATTATATTTATTTAATTCTAATCTGTTCTAATTCTATCTATTTTTTTTATTTTTTATTTTTATTTAATATTTATTTATTTTATTTATTTAATATTATTTTCCCCTTGTTGGAAGCAATCACTGACACAACAGGCCTATTTATACTAGACTAAGAAAAACCTGAGGGGTCAACTTAGGTGGGGATGGAGGGTAGTTGCTTCCTATTTTATTTTATTTTAGTTCTATATTTTAATTCCATTTATTTAATTATATTTAAATCTGATAGTGTTTTAAGCCAGTAAAAAGAGCGAAAAGTTTGTATTTATATTTTTTCTACGAGTACCCTCTCTCTGTTTTGACCCTCTGTCATTTCTACAGTGCGAACGATTTTCACCACTTTGAACATTAGTTTTAGCTTACAGAAGAGTCATTTTTATCACTAAGCGTTAACAGAAGGCCATAAAGATAATATTTTGTATTTAATTACATTCGCGCTCTAATCCTCGTTCATCCGCCAAAATTAAATTGAATCCTTGCTATCTTACAAAACTTGTACTTATCAGTCTTTTAAATACAAAACAGTCTACGACTGCGTCATGAACTTCAGCTCGTGCCTCTAAAGATAAAGACCAACTGTTTCCTTGACGGGTATGCAAATTGATAATGGTATCCTTTTAGTGCCGACAAAAGTTTGCCAACTAGTTTCCAGCACCCGATATTTAATTTTTTTTTACGAAAATTAAAAAAAAACTGGACAGAATCGACAAATGAATTAGTGTGAGGCCATTCAGTTTTTATTACTTTTTCATTTTTCTGAACATGACATGACATTACCATTGAAGGTAATTAATTTTTGACGCAGAGCCGATAGTAGGTACATTGAGCCAGTATGTTTTCCTTATCCCTTTCATCATTGACATCATTTTTAAATTCTTTTGCCGTGTGCCGTTGCAATCTCGAGCCATCGTTTTCATCTGTTTGAACGAGCCTTTACGAAATGGAGTATTCAAACTCGACGAGCCAACATGAATATTAATGTTAAAAAAACTTAGATTGAAAATTTTAATCCTAAACTCTTCCTGCAAAATTGAAACCTCCTTTAAAGTAATAGTAGGGGCAGAGATATGGAGTTACGGAGCAATTCCTCTGCAACTTAATTAATGACTTGGGTAGTGCGTGAGCGATATTCAAATTATAGTATTAGATAGGGCCGTATCCAAGATTTTTTCCCGGGAGGGGGGCTTACAAAAAACTGAAAAAAACTCATCAAAAATTTGTTTATATTCATTTTTGTTACATTATTAGGAGTCGGACAAACATTTGAGGGGGGAGTTTCAAATACCCTAACCATCTTTGGATACGGCCTTGGTATTAGGTAAAGGGGCCCAATGTTTTAAACAGCAGGGACACGTAACGCATTTATTTCCAGATCTTTGCCGTAGTGCCAGCAGGAGGATGCTCTTCAGAATCAAGAGCTCCGTTAACAACGACAAACGATTTGATACAATCGCTAAAAAGCTTACCGGTTCTTGATCTAGGAGGAGTAAACTGACGAAATGATCACATTACTAGCTAATTTTCCCTCTTATTTAACCATGAACAGGGCATGCCAATTGGAGGAAGGAGGGAGGTATTTCCTCCCCTAGATTTTATCACCCTTAGATTTTGAAATACACCTTTTTTTTGCATTTTCATTGAAAAAGAAATCAAAAAGCAACCCCCCCCACCTAGATTTTGAGAAATAGCTTTTTTATCTTCATTCGAAAAAATTCCTGTCCTCCCCCTATATTTTCGTGAACAGAAATCCCCTGGCAGTTTCTAAACATACATCCTTGTGCCTACATTTGTGTGTTCTTAGGGAGTTTGTTAAGACATCGTTTCTGTAGCTAATGTGTTCGTATGCCATTCACTACAAAAACTCTTCTTATTAAATTATACCCAGAACCAGCAAAAGAGTGAATGTAACCTTTTATGGAGTTACTAAACTTGAGAGTTTAAAATTTGACAATGTGGAAGATGGTTGGAATAATTGTAGAAAAACAATTTGTGAAGTTGCTGATAGTGTCTTAGGGAAGACAGGAATGTTAGTGAAAAAGATATAGGTTTAATAAAGAGGAGAAGGGGATTGTACAAGAACTATTTGAGTGATAAATCATATGAAAACAAAAGGGATGTAAAGAAAGTGGAGAAAGCATTAAAATATGAACTAAGGAGGTGTGGATCTGGAACTTTTTATCCTAATGAAAAGTTAAGAAAATATTTGCCCATTAATCATTTTCCACTCTCTCACTCTTGAACACTCGCCAAGTAATAGTAAAAAGGTCGTATTTGAAATAGAATAAAATTTCGAGAAAGCAACTGAATTTTTTTTTTCTGGAGATGAATGTATGGTAGATAGAAAAACAGATGAAATGCCAGTTTAAAGTTACTAGTTTGTTACACCTGGTGATAGACTTTTGGTCCTGTTAGATGAAATTAAATAAAAAACCAAGTTTTTCAACTGAAAGTAAGAAGCAACGTTAAAACTTAAAACGAACAGAAATTATTATGCATATGAGGGGGGTTGCCTCCTCCTCAATACCTCACTCTTTACGCTAAAGTTTGACTTATTGTTCCAATTATTTAAGAATGACCACTGATACACAAAGACCGTTTAAATAGAATGGAAGCTTTTTTAAAAAATTAAAAAACACATGCATTACTGGGGGTTGTGGGGGCCAAGTCATCCTCAAGTCTGTAGTTATTAAATATTTTGACCATGCTGAACAAAATGACTATCTCAAAATTGTGATTAGAAAACATTGGGGAAAAAAGGAGAGTGGAAGGGGGCTGGCTGCCTTCCAATACTTTTGGTCGCTTAAAAAGAGAACTGGAACTTTTAATTTCCGATTAAATAAGCCCTCTCCCGATCTTTTAGGATCCCTGGTCTGAAGCGATCACCCCTGGGGAAAACAAACAAATAAACATGCATCTGTGATCTTGTTTATGGCATAAAAAAAAAAAATCAAAATTCTGTATTTTTCAAACAGTTCGTGGTAACGAATTGTATGTAAGGAGCGACCCGGCTCAATAGTAGTCGAAACTCATAAAAACGAAATTTTGATACCTGTAGATTCATCAAAAAAATCGAATTTTTATGCTGATTTCAAATGTATAAATTCATCAAGTTTAGTCTTACCCAAACTTGAAGTATTAGAGGTTTTGCGAGTTCAGGTTGCTATAATGGCGTTGAAAATTAATGTTAAGTAGACTAAGTCACTAAGGCTAGGCACAAGTGAAGATGAAAAGGTGAGTAGTATGCGTAGTATGGATTTGGGTAGATTATGTTCCTTCCCGTGCTATTTGGGTAGATTATGTTCCTTGGTACCTTTCCAGAGCAAGTACTTATGGATTTGGGTAGATTATGTTCCTTCCCGTGCTATTTGGGTAGATTATGTTCCTTGGTACCTTTCCAGAGCATGTCATTTATACAAGACATATACACCTTTTCTAAGAGAGTGAATAAATAATGTGGTCAAACATGTTTTGAGAGTATGGTCGCTATTATATAACTTAAGCAGACAGGTTTTTTTTGTTATTAATAAGAATTTCATAAGAATGTACGTCGTGAGTTCACGTGCACATTTTTTTTAAAGTTGACAAGATATAATGTGGTCTAACATGTTTTGAGAGTATGCAGTTTGTTATTAAAAAAATGGACACTACAATCAGAATTGTTTGATTGACATTTAAAAAAGGGGTAATGAGATTTGCGAATTGGAGTGTATGATTTGCGAATTTGATCCTATTAAGGATTGACTTGAAATAAAAATTTTTAACAAGAAATGGTTGAAAAGTGTTTTGGGGGAGATGGGATGATTGTGTACTGTATAATACACAAGTGATGTTTAGACAGTGTTGTCAATTTAAAATAGTTTAACGTTATACTATACGAAGAAGTAAAACGATTTTTTTTTTAAATAAGTAGTTCTTTTATCTTTTAAAAGAGCTTTTCGGGGTGTGAGAGACTCGGTTGCCTGTGTCCGTGTTGGTTTTTTTTACTTGCTGCATATTAAAAACGAAAATCTTTTCTTAAAAAAGTAGTTTTTGTACCTTTTAAAAGAGCTTTACGGGGTTTGAGAGACTCGGTTGCCTGATTTCGTGTTGTTTTTATTTACTTGGTGCCCATTAAAACCGAAATTTTTTTGTTAAATAAGTAGTTTTTGTATCTTTTAAAAGAGCTTTACGGGGTTTGAGATTATAATGCAGTAGTTTTTTTAGTAAGGACACTCGATATCCTAAAAGTGTTTGATTTAAACTTTTACCTTGAGAATCGATGTTGTTAGAAGAATTTCAAAAGGATCGTTTATGAGTGCTGGCGTATCTGATGAAATAATTTAGGTCGTATGATCAATTTAATTTTTTTTTAATGCAGTAGTATTTTCGTAAAGACACTCGATATCCTAAAAGTGTTTGATTCAAACTTTTACCTTGAGCATCGATGTTTTTAGTAGAATTTCAAAAGGATTGTTCATAAGTGCTGGCGTATCTGATGAAATAATTTAGATTGTATGATTAATTTAATTTATTTTTTTTAATGCAATAGTTATTTAATAAGCACACTCCATATCCTAAAAATGTTTGATTCAATTTTTACATTGAGCATCGAAGTTTTTAGAAGAATTTCAAAAAGATCGTTTATAAGTGCTGACCTGTCATTGATGAACTAATTCATGTCGCATTATAATTTTTTTTAATGCAATAGTTTTTTCAGTAAGGACACTCGATATCCTAGAAGTGTCTGAATCCAACTTTTACATTGAGAATCGATGTTGTTAGCAGAATTTCAAAAGGATCGTTTATGAGTGCTGGCGTATCTGATGAAATAATTTAGGTCGTATGATAAATTTAATTTACTTTTTTTAATGCAGTAGTTTTTCAGTAAGGACACTCGATATGCTAAAAGTGTTTGATTCAAACTTTTACCTTGAGAATCGATGTTGTCAGCAGAATTTCAAAAGGATCGTTTATGAGTGCTGGCGTACCTGATGAAATAATTTAGGTCGTATGATAAATTAATTTTTTTAATGCAATAGTTTTTCAGTAAGGACACTCGATATCCTAAAAGTGTCTGATTCAAACTTTTACATTGAGCATCGATGTTGTTAGCAAAATTTCAAAAGGATCGTTTATGAGTGCTGGCGTATCTGATGAAATAATTTAGGTCGTATGATAAATTTAATTTATTTTTTTAATGCAGCAGTTTTTCAGTAAGGACACTCGATATCCTAAAAGTATTTGATTCAAACTTTTACCTTGAGAATCGATGTTGTTAGCAGAATTTCAAAAGGATCGTTTATGAGTGCTGGTATATCTGATGAAATAATTTAGGTCGTATGATAAATTTAATTTACTTTCTTAATGCAATAGTTTTTCAGTAAGGACTATCGATATCCTAAAAGTGTCTGATTCAAAGTTTTACCTTGAACATCGATGTTGTTAGTAGAATTTCAAAAGGATCGTTTATGAGTGCTGGCAGTTACCTTGTCACACTTACATTCTTTTGATTTTTCAAAGTTCATTTTGGATTTCTTTCGTTGAAATGCAAGAGTTGGAATATTTCAGTAGTGTTTTATCATGGTTTACCTTGTCACAGTTAAATTCTCTTGCAAAGAAACCTTGCAAAGAATTTTTTTGCAAAGAAACCGCTCCCCTTTTTTCTAATCTTTGCTATTTTCTCTATTGCTATCGCTTCGATATCACATAAGCGAATATTTTTATGTAATTTCTAGTCAATTAATAATCACCGCCTTTGAAACTCAAAATGCTATTTTTTTCTAATCTTTACTATTTTCTATGCATTCCCCCTATCTCTTCGCCGCCATCTCATAAGCGAATATTTTTAGGTACCTTTGAAACTCTGTGAATGCTATTCTTCACATAGTTTTAAGAGAGAGATTATTCCTTTTATCCATTGCACATATTGGCGTTCTAATTTGCACTGAAATAGCTTACAAACCATTGCATAGATTTTAGCGAGGGGAAACCAAGCTAACGGTTCCCGGCATTTTCCTCGTCTGAAGTTCAATCTTGGAAATCAGAACACTCGCGCGCGATAGGTTACAATAATTAAACTCATGAGTTCACTGAATCTGTGTGGAATTAGAGAAAAATAGCGACTTATGTAGTCTAAGCGAATATTTCAACTTTTGCCGGGAATTATGTAAGGGAGGGGGGGGGCGGGGAGCGTTGCGGGCCCAAGAAGCACCGCGGGGAAGCGCTGGCGGGGTATGCCGCGGGCCCCGAGAAGCGCCGCGGGATGTGCTGCGGGCCCGGAAAGTACCGCAAAAAAAAAATAGCACATAATTATTTTGTTTTAGTAGTTTAAATATTTGACTATCTCTTTATTGAACAAAATGAAATTGCTGCCTTCTCTATAAAGTGATGTTTTAGATTTTAAATATCTTAAATTAAGTTCGATATATTGAAACTTTCAGTTCAATTAACCATATGCTATTACTAAACACTGACTTTAAATAATAATCCAAATTATAAAACAGTAGGGATAATTGAAAACTTTGAAAATAAGCTATTTTTCATTTATAGGTTGGACGATCATTGATCAAATATTCACCATCGTCCTCATCAGCTGGTGAAGGAGAGGACGCATCGGTGGACTTACAGAGCAATTCACCATGTTGCGACTCTCTACTGGAAATACCGTTAAATATTGATGAGTTTATAAACAATTTTCTTTTTAATGTAGATAATAGCACAGTTGGGCAGGGGGGGGACTTGAGCCCAAATACACTAGAGATTTGGGAGAATTTTACAAACGAATTAACGAGGAACCCTTCTTCTCTTCCTCCAGCCTCCGATACCCTACCGTGACCACTAAAAACAAATGATGTGGAAAATACTCCGGATTCTGTTCAACACCCGGGGGGTGGGTGTAATATCCACGCGGGGGAGGGGGGGTACAACTCCCCCCGAGTTTCAATTGACCAACACAATTTTAAATGCAATAGTTGTTTACACTGCAACGTTTGGAGATCCTTTTAATACACTAATGGGGGGAAAATTTGTGTTTGACCCCGTAGAAATTGTGCATGACTATGTAGATAAAATTCGTGCACTACTGGAGAATCAAATTCAATTGTGGGGGAGGGATTCAATTAAGGTTTCTATTGTTTTAAAGGTTTTTTATTTAAATGAGGGGAAAAGTGAAGTTTATTATCATTATATACATTCCGAGATGCACATAATTTATCAGAATTTAGAAAATTTTGAGGGTGTTTTCAATGATTGGGTAGGTCAAATTATAGCGTATCTTCATAACTTTAACGAAACCGGTAGTGGGTCTCTAGTTCTTTTTGTTGAAAATTTATGTGTAAATATTTGTAAATTTAAGAAAGATTTTATTTTAAGTGAGGGGATTGGGGAAAGGGCAGTAGTTTTAAAATATAGTCCAGATCTAGAAGTTTTTAAGGGTGTCCAGCGGATTTGTTTTCAAACAGATGAAAAGTTTTTCAAGTTTGCCTTCCTCATATCAGCATTCGAGCCTCTAGCACGTGACGCTACCAAGACGAATTTAGACAATTGGGCTGTACATGGGAAGGACGGGTCCGATTTTCCCATTGTAGATTTCTCGTGTTTAGAAGGAAAATAGCCAGTAACGCTTCGATCTATTGATATTTTTGAAAGGGCTAATGCCCGTTTAAATATCGGCGTTACTGTGGTTCAGTATGAAACTGAATTTGAAGATGGGGTTCGTTCTAAAAAGAAGGGGGTCGTCTTCCCTGTCAGGGGTCCGTCAATTGATTTTGTCAGACACTGGGTTTGGTTGTTATACACACCACCTAGTCAACCGAATGCAATTGGCCATTTTAATCCTATCACAGAAATCAGTAGAGTTCTGGGGGAGGGTAAGAATAGGGGGGTACGTTTCTACTGTCCAACATGCCTCTCTAGATTTTGGACTGAATTAAAGTTTCAAAATCATATGAGGCATTGTAACCAGCATGGCTACCAGACAGTGGAAACGGTTTCTGGGGATAGGGCTATTTTACGCTTCAAAAATTTCCAGAATACCCTTCTCCAGTGCAACAAAATATCTTTAGACTGTGAAGCTAAGCTGGTTGAGGTGAATGATCCCCAATTTCCAAACCGAGTTAAAGAACACCAGGCTCTTGTAGTCTCCTATGCTCACGCGCAAAGAGACAGTTTTAACACCATGCGGTTGCTAGAAATAGTAGAAACATTGGATGATGGGAGTGCATGGTCAAGGCACTAACTAAACTAATTGGCACGGCTAATGGTGCTATTTCTCGTTTGAGAAATACCCATTATCCAATGGTGTTGTCTGCAGAGGATCGTCTCGCGATAAAAAATCAAAAATATGTTGGGTTTGTAAGGGGGAGTTTGCAGAGGAGGATAAGGGGACTAAAGGGAAAAGAGGGGGGAGGGGGAAAGTCAGAGATCATAATCACTTGTGGCAGGAAATATCCTCGGGGGGTCGTAATTTTCGGGGGGTTGCGCATCAATCGTGTAATTTAAATGTTAGCCAGCAGTTTTTTATCCCTGTTTTTATTCACAACTCTAATTATGACTTACAATTTATTTTACCGGCCCGGGCTCGTATGCATAAGGATGGAGGGGGAGGTGATATTTCATGAGCAAATAGTTCATTTACCTGTTGTATTATCCCCGAATTGGCCGAGAAGTTGCTACTTCTCGAGCTGAGATGACAGGTAGTGGATCAAGAACATAGGTGTTCGAATGAAATCAGGTTTTTAGATTCCTTTAGTTTTTTTTCCCAAGGCATTGAGTCAATTGATTCAAGTGCAGAAAAGCGACAATTTTGATAGCTTTCCCTTACTTAAACAGCACTTTCCAGACGGTGAAATGTATGATCTGTTGACCTGCAAAGGTGTATACGCATACGATTATTACTGTTCTGGCGCTCGCTTAAGTGAGGTGAAACTACGTCCAATTGAAGCTTTTTAGAATTCACTGACCAGCAGTGAATGCACAGCCGATGAGTATGAGTTTGCCAAGAAGGTTTGGTCTAAGGGGGATTGTAAAAATGGGTGGGATTATTGTAGACTGTACTTGGCCAGTGACGTTCTAACTCTGTTGGATATAGTCTTTAAGAACACAGACCAAATCTATTCAGAGTTTGGGTTAGATACAGGCTATTATTTTTCCACACCCCATTTAGTGATGGATTTGATTTTAAAAATTAGCAGGGAGGAAATAGGTCTAATCACCGACTTAGATCAGCACCTTTTTGTAGAGCGTTCAATGAGGGGAGGGTATGTTTTTCATGGGGACCGCGTCTTATCAACCGATCCAAGTGGACAAAGCACCGGTGTAAAGTCAAATGCAGTGTTCTTGGACATGAACTCATTGTACCCCTCGGCAATGTCTCACTACTCTTTGCCGTGTGGGAACTATCAATGGCTTGAGAATCCTTGTGAGTTCCCCGACATTACCAACGTCGAGGACAATGGGCCACAAGGATGGTTCTTTGAAATTGACGGTCACATTCCTCTGGCGCTTCACGACTCAGTCAAAGATTTTGTCTTTCCCTGTATCAATCGTCCGTGAGCATGGACTCTCTGAGCCCCTACAATCGATCATTGGTTGAGGATATGGGGATGCACTGGACTCCCTCCAAACAGAAACTGATTGCTGATTTGGACCCTAAGGAGAATATCGTTGTTCATCATGTTCTTTTGCATTGGATTGTGAACGATCGCTTCAAGATCCCCAAAATACAAAGGGTCCTGCATCTAAATCAGTGACCGTATTTGAAAAGGTTTATTGATACCTCTGTTGATAAACGCTTTAGGGCAAATTCAAAGGTGGAAAAGGAAATGTACAAGCTCATCCTAAATTCAGCTTTTGGTAAAATGTGTGAAAGTGTACGTAACAGATCTCGCTGTGACGTCATGACTGACCCTCTAGAGTGTGCACGAATTATTGCCGATCCCAATTTCACATCGTTCACGAGAATAGAGGCTGGCATGGTTCTTCTACACAGGCGAAAGCGAAATGTGGTACTGAACAAGAATATAGCAGGCGGCAGTTCAGTACTAGAAATTTCAAAAAAGCTCTAGTTGTCATTCTTTTACAATGTGGGCAAGGTGCAATGGCCACGGAAGGGGGAGGTTCAAGTTTACTATGGGGATACAGATTCTCTGCTGTTAAAGGTAAATAGAACCGAAGATTTATTGGGTGATCTAGAAAATGGGGAACACATCAGCTCGCGGATGGATTTCACCAACTGGAATCCATCCTTCTACCCCGAGTTGGTGTCACGTCAATCTCTCAACCAACTATTAATGTTAAAATCAGAGACGGGGAGTGATTTGATATCCAGGGGGGTGTTCTTGGGTCCTAAAGTCTATTGCGTTGAAACACATAGTAGGGATTAAAAGAAGGTGTGTATAGGGGTGCCTACACATTTTGTAAAGAGCAATTTCAACATGAGCGTGTACAGAGACTGTGTAGAAAGTAGCCTAGTGCCGAGAGCACAAGTGCTTGCAATTCACTCTCTACAGTATAGAAATTATACTGTGAGAGTGGAAAAGAAAGCAATGTCATGTATATCCGACAAAGTCTATGCGCTCGAGAATGGTGTGAGCGTCCTACCTCATGGCCAGTACCGTATTTAAGACTGAGTTGAATGCATAGACTATCATAATCAAATTGGTCTGGATAAACTAACCTAATCTGACTAACCAACTAACCACCACAAACCACCATCACCAACCCATTCATAAATTAACTAACCCAACCCGTTCATAAATTAACTAATCTCACCTCAACTAACCCAACCCCAACCTAACCTGTAGCAGCAGCAGCAGTGATCGGACAACTATTGTGTACAATCCATTGTCGCCCCGCGGCTCCCGGGGGGTGGGGGGGGCCTTCCCGCGGCCGCCCAGGGGGTGGGGGGAGGGGGTCCCGCCTGAGGCTGGCCGGCCTTCGGCCCCCACGGCCCTGGGGGGGGGGGGATCCCACCTTTTAAATTCACTGTAATGTTCAACTGTGCTAGTTCATTTTCCAAGTGCTTTTTTTCCAGTGTTGTTTTTTCAAGTGCCCATGTTTTGTAGAGAAAAGTGTGTGTTTGCTACTAATGTAAATAAAGTGTTGTTGTTGATGGACAAAGTGTTTTTAAGTTGACAATAAGTGTTGCTCTTCATGGACAAAAAGTGTTTTTAAAGACAATAAGTGTCATTTTTATCATTGCAGTTCATGTTGAACAAATAGAGTTTTCATGCAGTGTCGAAATAAATACTGCCATGAAATTTATTCAACTGTTCTTGTTGAATATAAAGTGTTATTCATATCGTTGCAGTTCACCTTGAACAAGTAAAGCTTTCATGCAGTGCCGAAATAAATGCTGACATGAAATATTGTTGTTTTTCTTGTTGAACAAGTGTTATTCATATCATTGCAGTTCACGTTGAACAAATATTTGTTTTCATATTGCCGAAATAAATGCTGCCATGAAATATTGTTTTTTTGTTGTTATTAACCAGTACTAGATAGATCTATGGGAAAATTATTACTACTTATTCATTGGACACGTATGATTTACAATTAGTTATAGTACGACTGTTGTCAACAGCAGTAACAGCAACATGTATCAATTCAAAACACCCTTCAGGTCGTTTCTGTGTGGTCCCTCAATGTCGGGGAAAATAACACTTTTAACTAGAATAATTAAAAATTGCGATAAAATTTTTTTTGAAAAACCAAAAAAAATCTACTATTGCTATAATATTTGGCATGAGTCATATGATCAAATAAAAGCTATTGCCACAACCATACCAATACAATTCAAATACGAGGACTTGATATTTTCAATAGTATTGAATCGAACTCGTGGCTGATTATTGATGATTTGGCTGAATCCATTCAACAGTTCTCAAAGGAAATGCTACAACTGTTCACCGTTCGCTCCCACCATGAACACATTTCCATAACCCTAGTTCTACACAATCTGTTTCATCAGAGCAAATGTATGCGAACCCTTGCTTTGAATTACACTATCTATATTGTCTACCGAGTCGTTTGGGATTCTAGCTCATTAAAACCTATCAAAAAGCAGATGTAACGTGTCACCTCAGATTTTCTACTGTCAGCGTACACTCAAGCGACTAGCAAGCCCTGTGGTTACATTTTGCCGGATCTTAATCAGAGCCCACCCAAGGACCTACGTGTAGTCACCGACATTTTCAACGTAGAAATTACAGTATATCTTCCGGTGAACAGTAGAAAAGATTGTTAGTTACTAATATGACACTGAAGAAACTACACGAACAACGGCATTTATTTTCTGTTTTAAGCACTTCAAAACCCTTGCTTAAGAAGGCCATACTCAAACATGGTGTTGACCATGATTTCATTAATTTAATATCTGAACTTTGTTTAAATTTAACTGAGGGCAATGTTCAACTGCCAGAAGGTGTTAGAAAACAGACAAACCAACATCGTACCACTGTCCGCGCCTGGGATTTTAAAAACACGGGAAAAATTTTTAAAAGAAAACGACTCCTTCAAGCGGGCGGTAGCTTTTTCACACTTTTACTGCCAATAATTGCTGGACTTGTAAACAGTTTTCTCTAGAGAATGGCAAAACTCTATAAATTGACAACATTTGAACTTGTTCTCTCGCCCGTAGAACATTTTGAAGACAATCTAAGCAAATTCATTAATGATGAGAATATTGCCGATGATAAAAAACTGTTTGTACTTCAAGATGCATTGCGACGTGTGGACAAACATAAACCTTATCGTGAGAGACCCACCGTCGCTGTCGCCACTGATCCCTCTAAACAGGAAACATCTCCTCAAGATTCTGCAGCACTGCATTCAAAGGAGAAGGACTAGAATTCAATTGTATCGAAAATTGGGAACCTATTGCCACTGACCTATCGAGAACAGAGTAAAAGAGTATTAACATATCTGATATTGGAAACTGCTGATAAACATCAAGTTCAAGTCGATAACACAGGGAAACAAATTAGAATTCAAGGAAAAAGTTATAATCTATTTGATTTAATTTTATGATAGGGTGACGAATCGTAAAGGACTATTATCCTTTGTCAATCATCTATACACATTTCTAAGTGTATCAAACTTCCCCAAAAGTCTTATTGGCAATAAGCAAATTCTAAAGAAACTAAGAGAATATAGTCCTCCTCCAACACCAACACCAACATCATTTAAAAAAGAAGAAGAAGATTCAATATTTGAAAATACTATCAGCGCCACTGATTTTACAACACCTGTGGCTGCTAGTCAAAAGTGAAGACGAATTGATTCACCCTCCAGTGTGCAAAAGGGGAGTGGTCATTACACTACAGGCTTGCGTTCAAAATGGATGAAGTTCTGAAAGGTGTCTATGAAAATATTGGTGAAGCGGGAATTTTAAGTTCTCCCAATATGCTTTCTAAAGCTGTTATCGACACCACATTGAAAAAAGCAAAAGAGTATCTAGAGAATGAACCGAGTTACACACTGCATCGGAATCACAGGCTTCGCAGCAAACAATATCGACAAACTAAAGCCTCTTTCCCTCTGCATATGAGATAACTCGAGAAAATCGTCATCCAAAATCAAATGTTTTTCCATAAACACTAGATTTGATCTAATTCTCTCTTTCTCAAATTTATTCATTTTTCAATCCTTTCACTCCGACTGTTGACTCTAGACTGACTCTGAATCGTCAGTTCTGGCCAGAAAAGAAAAGGAATATTTTCGATTTCGAAACAATTTTACTGAATAATTACAACAACAACAATAATACTAAGCATTTACAATTAGCGATACAGTTTATTGTCTTCGATATGTTTCACTAATGCATTTAAAGCATATTGAAGTCTATTCACATGTGCTATATCAATTTTTGCTGCGAAATATAAATGATCCTCCAATTTAAATTTGCTCAAGGATATCACATATCTTGCATATACTTCATACCATTCCAGACATAGTCGTGATCCTCTCGTGATTTCCACCGCAATGTTTGATGCTCTTGTATTATTACCTTCAACTCCGATATCAACTTTTAATAGGGTAAACATTCCACTCATCATCATCACACAAATATATATCCAAATGAGTAAAGTCAAAACTGTTCTCACTCCTTTGAATTCTATTCACAGACTAATAAAACTTTAGCAAAAATCCTTTCCTCATATTCCCTCCACCGCTAATATGTAACCAGCCCTCTGATTAGCTGAGAAAGGAGATGTAACAAGCCCTCTGATTGGCCGAGAAGGAAACACGTGTTCTAACTGTTTCCCGTTATCGGATCAATAAAATTCCCAATCGATTACGCAATCAAGTTCTTGGAAATCCACTTCCCCCTCGATTACGCAATCAAGTTCTCGGAAATCCACTTCCTCTTCGATTACGCAATCAAGTTCTCGGAAATTCACTTCCCCCTCGAGTCCTAGATCAATAACATTGTTTCGGTTAGAATTCAATGCGCATGTGCAGCCTTCGTCCCGGAGTTATTACACATAGAAACAACAAATAAATGTTGTTTTTTTTTAAACAAAAAGCATGTTTTTTTCAAAAGGCATGTTTTTTTTAATTTAATTTTACTTAAAGCAGTACTGCGTAACTTATTAGCCGCCTTGCTATAGAGTAGGTCAATTGAACGACAAGAGAGTGGACAGTGATCAGCAAACAGCTCGTGGTAACGAACCATAAGTTAGGAGCAACTCGGCTCAATTGTAACCGAAACTCTAAAAAACGGAATTTTGAAATCAATAGGTATATCAAAAGAATCAACTTATTATACTGATTCTAAGTATATAAGATTCATTAAGTTTAGTTTTAACTATCGAAGGCTACGGGCCTGAGAAAATGTACCTTATTCTAAAAAAAAGGGGGAAACACCACCTAAAAGTCTGTGAATCTTAATGAAAATTACACCATCAGATTCAACGTGTCAGAGAACCCTACGGTAGAGGTTTCTAGCTCCCATGTTGAAAAATGTTGAATTTTGCATTTTTTGCCAAAAGAAAGATTACGTATTCATGTTTATTTTTTTTCAGGGGTGATAGTGTCGAACCATTGGTCCTAGAATATCGGAAGAAGGGACAAACGAAAATTAAAAGATCTAGTGCCCATTTAAAGTGACCGAAATTATTGGAGGGCAGCTAGACCCTCTCCCACGCCCCTTTTACGGCCAAAGTAGCTCGATCAAAATTTTGAGATAGCTGTTTTGTTCAGCATAGTTGACAGGTCCTATAGCTATTCCTTTGGAGATAGCACAACCCCCCATAGCCCCTGGATAAAGGTCTTTGAGTTATGAAAATTGCCTATTGTTTACGTATAGTATTTGTTATTAGGAAGTATGCATACATTTTTCGGGTGGGGGAGATGAATTTTTGCTGAGGGATTTTTGAAGGGCAGAATTATCGATTGGGAGTGAAGTTTCTTGGGGGTGAGCTTTTCAGAGGAACTTTGTACTTACACGAAATATTGAAGGAATCTTCGAGTCGTTTGTTCCTAGAAGTATGGCTGTCCCAAAATAAAAAAGGGATTGTGGGTGAAATTTATCGTTCTCCGTCAGGGTCAACGTCTCAGTTTATGGAACATATGGCTCAAGATCTGGAGCGAGCAGAGTGTAAAAATAAAATGACCTTATCTCATTGGAGATTTGATATTAACTTCAGTATTCCGCTAACGGCCGAAGCAGCAGATTTGCTAAATAATATGGCAGGTTCAGGCCTATACCCTACTGTTACGATTCCGACACGGGCTACTGAGAGTGCGCATTCACTTATCGACAACATATTCAGCTCCCTGCTCCCAGAGTCGGTGGCAGTCTTCGTCAGCAACACATCAGACCACTTCCCCATTCATGCAAAACTCGCACTTTCAGAACCAGCTAGGATAAGGTCACGAATCAACCCCATGCTACCGATTATATGTTTAACAGAGGAAAACTTGAAGAATTTAAAACAGGAACTAGAGCAATTAAACTGGGATATCGTAATGGAGATTCAAGATGTAAACGAAGCATTTTAGTCATTTCACTCGACGTTCTTGGATGTATACAGTAGATGTTGCGTGAGAACCCGAGAACTAATAAACGACAAAAAAAAAACAGCCAATTAGCCCCTGGGTGACGGATGGTCTTCTGGCCTGTGTGAATAAGAAAAACCACCTTTGGGGAGAGTATAGACGCTTTCCGAGCTTAGCGTGGCTAGAGGAGTATGAGCAATGCAGGAAAGTCCTTCAGACTGTGTTACGAAGAGCAAAGCGTGGCTACCTGAACAAAAAGCTGACGGAAATCGGGAAGGATGGTCAAAAAGTTTGGCAAATTATCAACTCGGTACTACGGCCAACCCCTAAGTCTTCAACATTACCAGCGAAATTGGTCGTGAATGATGAAGAAATTACCAAACCTACACGGGTTGCCGCAATGCTGAGTACATTTTTCGCAAATATCGGCCAAACCACAGCAAATTCCGTCGGGACACCAGCTAAATCACACAAAGAATACCTTGGTCCGAAGGACATTAAATCAATGGCAGTGAATCCTGTAACACTAGGTGAACTCGAATTACTCGTAAAAAATTTGAAGGGCTCTTCTGATTCAGGTTTTGACCTTGTTCACACAAAGGCACTGAAAGCAGTAGTGACGACGATTGCTGAGCCTCTTACTTACCTTGTAAATATTTCATTAGATAAAGGGGTCTTTCCTGAAATGTTAAGAAAGGCAAGGCTAATACCTCTTCACAAAGGTGGATGTCATATAGACACAGCAAATTATAGACCAATCTCAATCTTATCAGTTTTCTCGAAAGTCTTTGAAACGCCAATGAAAAACCAGCTTTACCAATATTTAGAGGCCAAAGGCTTTTTTAACAGCCGCCAATTCGGGTTTAGGGCTGGCCATTCAACCGAAGACGCCCTTACTTCACTAAGTTTATTCGTAGAAAGAATCCTAGATTCGGGTGCTTTACCTGCAGCTGTGCTTCTAGATATTAAGAAAGCGTTTGATAGCATGCACCACGAAATACTATTAGGAAAGCTGGATCATATTGGAGTTCGTGGGCAAGTCCTAGATTGGTTTAAGTATTACCTGGAAAATCGTCAAATTTACAGAGGAAATGACCACGCAGATGATGTCTTAGTTAACTGCGGGGTGGCACAGGGCTCTTAATTGGGACCGGTATTGTTTCTTCTTCACGTAAATGATCTTCAGCAAGTACTTACTCCTGCAAGTCGTAGCCCTTATTGCTGCAAATTATGTCACCCACAAACAATGCAGGGGTCTATAGTAGAAGCCGAGGCCGAACTAACGACATTTGTGGATGACTCACTTATGGCAAGCTCTGAATGGAGCATCAAGTCTCTCAAAATGAAGCTACATAACATTCTTGAAGAAACGTACCTGTGGATGGACGCAAATCGTCTAGTCATCAAAATTGACAAATCGAGTGTTTTATTTTTTCACGCATAGATTCGCTGGCTCCTGATGTGATTGGCATTGAAATCTCTCGTGGACTTATCAAGAGACCAGAAAAAGAACACGTTCGATACCTAGGGGTTTTAATCGACGAAAACCTCTCGTTCAGACACCACATAGCAAGTGGCGAGACGAAGCGTTCAAGGAACCTTGGAATCTTGAGAAAACTCAGTCACCAATTCCCTAAAAAAAATACTGATCCTGATTTACAATACAGTTATCAAGCCTCACATTCAATATTGTTCAACAGTTTGGCAATCTAATTTCAAGACACATTTACAGAGACTAAACTCACTTCAAAACAAAGCACTTCAAATTTTAGGCCCAGCCCCGAAAAGACTATCAATGGCATCACTTTACAGACTATCTTGCACCGTTTTTTGTTTTAAATATTTTTCAGAAACACTCCCATCACCATTTAAAGGCTTATTCACATTAGCATCACAAATCCATAGTTTAAATACACGATCTTCCTTTTGACATTTACATACCCCCGACAACGACAGCTAGGTCGGAATTTTCTCCTAGAATTGCGTGTGCTAGGGAGGGGAATGCACTTCCGCAAGAGCTGAAATCATATAGGTCTCTCGGCTCCTTTAAAAGGAATGTAGAAAAATATATAAAAGATTAAAAATTTATTTACTAGATTTATTTTATTATTATTATGTTTAAAATTTTTGATATTATTATCATTTATTATATTTTAGTTTAATACTTCAATGGGTGTGAGCGGAGGAGAAGTTGTGTTAAATTTATTGTTAATTGATGGCGGTTCGGGGTGGAAACTGGAGAGAACAGGAAGCCACGCTGTATTTAGAGTGTGCAGTTATTACGGGCCCAAACGTGTATCAATGCACAAGGAATTGAGTTAAGTGTATTTTTATATATATTTTTTTCAGTTAAAATCCATATTGAACTTGAACTTCACCGACTCAATTTTAAATGTGGATTTGTTAATAGTAATTACCCGGGGTAAATTTTCACCGGAATTGAATTGTCTAGAGGATCTTCCCGTGGAGGGGAGACGGATCCGGCATTATTTAAAGAACGATTTGAAATTAAATAAAAAACAAGCATTTTAAACTGAAAGTAAGGAGCAACACTAAAACTTAAGACGAACATAAAATATTATGTATATAAGGGGGATTGCCTCCTCCTCAATACCTCACTCCTTATGCTAAAGTTTAATTTTTTGTCCCAGTTCTTCAGAACGACTCCTGATAACAAAGGTAGGTTCATTAAAACAAGAAGAAGCTTTTTTTTTTAATATTAAAAAACTTTACCGTGAAGAGCGAGATATTGAGGAGGGGGCAGCCCCTTAATATATGCTATAATTTCTATTCGTTTTAAGTTTTAATGTTGCTCCTTGCTTTCAATTGAAAAAAGCTTGTTTTTTTATTTCATTCTATACAAAACCCTCGAGCCCTTAGACACAAATGCACTTTAATAGTAGAAACTTTTAACTAAGGATATATTTTACTCAAAATCTTGGTTTGGTTTTCGGCACTTATCTGTTAAACGAAACCGATTCAGGAATCACGCTGTATAATATCAGACAATCACCGGTTTGCCTTTCTGTAATTAGTTATGATTTGAGTGAGAAAACTACGATGTAGCTATATTTTAACTAAATATTTAATATAGAGGTTGTCAGGGGTTAGATTAGGTTAAGTTTCCATAATTTTGTTTCTGGTATATTATTTGATGACCATGTTTTGTTATATTTCATTAGGATTAACCTAAATTCGCTTCTTGGGTTGTTTCGTTTAACCGACAAGTACCAATTTTTCTGTATGCTAAGACACCCAAATATATTGACACCACAAAACTTTCAGTAATTCTTTAGCTTATAACACTTTCCATCATGCAATACCCAAAGGTTGATTTAAACGAAATGTGATTGCACTAGCCTGGATTTGTTAACTGGTATGCAAACAAATCAAGCCTTCCTTAGTAAATGTGCCATTCAATCTTAAGAAAAGGGTAGTGCCGACATTACTAAAGAAATACCGATGTATGATAAAGTTCAACTTATCAGTCATTCGCACATATCATATGAAAACTGGTATGTAAATGCCTATCCATCAAAACGTTGTTTTTAATAGACTTCAGCGTAATAAGTATTATTAATACGCAACAGGTAGCGTTTTTTTTCGGGTATGCTGCCCCCTGCTGATACTGGGTCTCTAAAGCGAAATGACAAGTGTATTGTCTTATCTCGGTGATGGAGATCTTTTACCCCCTGCTACCAAGGTTGTCAAATGCGATTAAAATAATTGACTACCCTTGGCGTTTGCCGCTACTAATACTGCAACTACTCTGTGGCGCGTAATACGCGTATTTTATGTGGTGGACGTGAGGGTATGTTCTATGCTTGATCTGAATTTTTGATATGCCAATACTGAACACAATCTAATACAAACTTAATGAGAATCTTGTCATCTTTGCGGTGCAAACCAGATAGTTCAGATATTTCAAATGAAACAACATAAAAATTTCTTTGCTATTGACTTAATTTATGTGCGACATGTGTTACGCTATGGCTTAGCCGAAATTGGACCAATCTTTCTAAATTCCTCAAAAATCTATCTTTCAATATGGCATTAAAACGGTAATATCTACAGACTAAGGTTCTTCGATCCAAAATCTTGTAATCATAAGAATTTCTTTCAATTTTTGAATAACTTTCCTGTAATTTGCCTTTATCGGCTACTTTTTTAATAAAAAATATCCGTCTAGTCCAAAGCCATATACAGGGGGCAAGGGGATTTCACCCCCCCCCCCCCTTCCTGGAAAACCCCGACTCGTAGGGAATATAAACAAGTTTTTGATGGGTTTTAAAGTTATTTTTGTAACCCTCCCCCCCCTCCCCCATAGAAAAAATCCTAGATACGTTCTTGCTCTACTCCAAAGTAAATTCTTCCTTAGGCCTACATGCCTGCATTTCACGGTCGCATGTCACATATTTTTTTATAGGACAACCGCTAAGTTATGCATTTAACAATGCAGAAATGTGGGACGTAATTTTTCCGTGTTTTAAGTTTATAGGAAGGTCTTAAGGAATAAGACAAGTTTATAAGGGGTGGACAAGACTATCAGAAACCTGATTTTTCGCTATTTTTAGAAATGTTTATTATTTTTACTCATAGTTTGAACATCAGAAAGGGGTCGGGCTGGTTCCCAAAAACTCTTTTTGGAGTTCTAAGTCTGTAAACAAAATTCACAGAGCCTCAAATAAATGCAAATATCATTTATTTATATTATGAGAGCACCAAATAAACATAAAACAAATGTAAAATAGTTGCTACTGCCAAAAAAATCGTCAAAAATTGTTGCATTTCAAGTTTTTAACTTACAAGGGCTAGGACATGATCCGGGGTCACTTACAGGCACGTACGCATGAATTTGTTTCGGGGGGGGGCGGAAATCCTTCAAATCCCTTATTCTGTGAGAAGTGTCAGAAAATTATGGAAAAATAACAAAAACATGAGATTACGGGAGGGGGGCAGGCCCAGAGCCCCTCCCCTGTGTACGTGTCAGGTCACTTGTATAGAATCGTACAAGGGAAGGAAAGGACCAAAGCGTATTCTCTTTTCTCGCACCGTCTAGTTTCATGCTAAACACTCCTTTACAAGGCTTCGCTATAATTTATTAGAACATTGGAAGGATCATGCTCGAGGATAAGTGCACCCAAATTTCAACTATGAAGGGTGCCTACGGGAAAGGGCACGAAGGCTTTCAGTCCCCCTCCCTCCTAGAACAATATATTATTTCATTAGAAAACTACGAAGCATTTCTGGCAAAAAACTCTTTTTCAAGTCTTAGCACCCAACCCTGCATGAAAATTTGCAATCTCGCCTTCGCCTGGAAGATTTTCTTCGGGAAAATCATTTCCGGATGGGGTCTAAGAATGGTAAATGTCTCATTTAAACACGATATGTTCAAGAAGTACATGTGTACATACAATTTTCCATGAGGAACTGTAGTTTTGGGAGAAAGATAGATAAAGATACGCACAAAGGGGAGGGTGTGGGAGTGTCCCCCCTACAGTTATTATGAATTACGCGTTCACCTATTTTTCCTAGTTACCACCATGGATGTAGGAAGGGGGGCCGCGGCCCCCCCCCCTCTAGACCTTCAAATTTGCATTAGATACGGCTGAAAAAGCAGATGGTTTGGAAAAAGCAGTTGATAAAACTCCATCACACTATCGACTGCCCCCCTAGACAATATCTGCCTCCCCCCTAGACAATATGCTGCCTACGCCCATGGTTACCACCTTTTGTGAAATGGTGCACCCCTGATAGAAATTGCTGTATATGTATCTGTGTGGATAGTAATGCCCAACATTTCCTCTCTGACTCCACCACTATCTACAACTTCTTCAAATGACGGCCTATTGTCAGTGGCATAATTTCGTCGATATCCTGGAAGGAGGAAAATTGGAGCAAATTTTCCCAAACTGGGGTCTGGGGGGGTAGTTTACCCCTGCCAAACAGCAAATTACGCCCCTCAATATTGTCATGACATAGAAGAAAAACAAAACAATTTTAATATAAAAAAATAAGTAAAAGGGTTAAATGCAACCAAAAACTCCTCAATAAAAATCAAACTAACACTAAACATCGAAATTAAAAGAGTCATAACATCCCTTCTCCACATAATTTCAGCTAAGGATGATAGAAAAAGAAAAAAAGCTTCATTTCTTCATGCAATCTCTTTAAAATGCAGGCTTTTTAGACAGCTAAGGTGTTGCTCTCTCTAGATGTAAAGTCAGGATTTTTGATTGATTTAGCTAAATTTTTGAAAAGGGCTCTTATTCAGGGGTGTCAATCAGTGAGCAATGAGGGAGAGGGGGGGGGGCATTTACTGTCCTAAATTTTGAAAAATATTTCTTTGTATTCGTTAGAAAAGACAAGAAAAACACCTGTTTTGCATCTTCATAAAAAATTAAAAAATATTGCCCCGCCTTTATTCTTGTGAATTTTAGCTTTATTTTATGCAAAGAAGAATGCCCTCATTCAGGGGTGCATATTGGTGGGCAGAACGAGGGCAATCACACACCTAAATTTTGAAAATATTCTTTTTTGTATTCATTAGAAAAGTCGAGACAAATGCCTAATTTTTGTAACTCCATAAAAATAATCGAAAAATCCTTGCCCTGCCTTCGCTTTTGTGAATGGGCAGCCCTATCCTTATTCATGCCCAATTCGTGGTTTTGTTATTGAAAGTGTGTTTTATTTGATATATGAGTGTGAGTAAGGAGATCTAGGATTCCTATTCCAATTATGGCTTTTGCTACCGGCTCCTTGCGTTGCCGTATATGTTTTTTTTTAGTTTTAATTGATTCTGCTATTACATGGTGCTTGATACAATCTGACAGAAGTAACAGGGTCCTGTCTTTAACTCATTTTAGGGAATTCACTATACTTGGACGAGTTTTGAAAATAACAGATAGATAACCAACCTGAGATAGATAGACTGACCTTATTTCAAACATTAGGCTGTACCAAAAATCTGGTTCAATACCGCTCTCTAGGGCTATAATGAAAGAAAGGTTGAGATGGCTAGGGCACGTTGCGCGGATGAAGGATGACAAATTGCCGAAGATTGTTCTATTCGACCAACCGTCTAGGGCTAAACAGAAAGAAGGTCGTCCTCGTCTGGGATGGGAGGGCGTCATAAAGAAAGATTTAAAGGAAATGGGAACTTCGTGGGAGGGTGTAAAAAGGGAGGCTTTGAATAGATTGGGATGGAGGAGGAGCATGCGTAACTGTGTTGGCCTCAGGCGGCTTGGTGCTGCGGTGAGTTGTTAGTAATAGTAGTAGTAAATAGATAACTTTGTCGATAAATTTGTTTTAATTTGGTAATAATATCCAGGACATAAGGAAAATTGACTGTTTTTGAGAATTACCTAACTTTGGGAGATTTAGGACATACTGAAATATTTTACATGATTTAAGAAATGTGGATCTATTACGAAATATTAACATAGTATAAATATATGTATATTATATAAATATATATATTTCCTTTTGCAAACAATTTTTTCCTCGATTTGCAAAAATAACCATTCCGAAAATATCGAACGGGTCAACCTCAAATATGCATGAAAAATATCGTCAGGAATAGTCTGGTGACGTAAGTAATAAGGTCGGCGTCATACTATTTCTACCCTGATTCCAACAGAATTATTTTCTTAGCTATTACCTTCAATAAAATCTTATTACTTATAAAATGGAAGAATTGTTTTCTGAAATAAGTGAAGAAAAATATTTCTGTAGCCCTCATCTCTTCTTCTGAAGAAAGTTCTTGACTTCTAGGCAAATTTCTTGGAAATTCCAGGAGTAAAGTATATTTGAGAGCTTTGCAGAGTTGCCTTTTCTTTCTTTGAGTAACATCGTTGGTTAAAGTAAAGTTTTGTAAGGACGATTTAGGCTTGTGCATATTGGCCAGCAAGGTCGTATCCAGGGGGAGGGTTGCCGGGTTTGAACCCACCCGAAATTTTTGTCCAACTCGTAAAAATGTAATAAAAATGCAAATAAGCAAATTTTTGGGGCGTTTTTTAATTTTTTGTACCCCCTCAGACAAAAATTATGGATTGACTCGTGTTAGCCAGTATGTATATTGGTATTTTTTGTTATATTCTGTTTGAATAGTTTGTTGATTTTATTTTTTCTTCATTGGCTACTCTCAAATTTTGGAGGCCATGATAATGTTAGAATTTGAATTTGAATAGGGGCAACTATTCCCAAAAACGATACCCCTAAGTTAGGGCGTATACAGAATTTTTATTTGGGGGAAGGAGCTACCAAAACTTTAGAAAAACTAGAAATTTGTTTTTACGAATTTTCGTTACGGTTTTATGAGTCGGACAAAAATTTCGTGGGGAGACTGAAGGTTCAAACCCTGAAGCCTCCACTCCCTCTGGCTATGGCCTTGCCCCTAAGAATGTCTTCATTACACCCTATATACAGATTTACATGCCAAAGTCCCTTTCAATTATGTTTAATTTACGCTAAGTTTAATTTCATTATGTTTGATTATTTTTCATTATACATACTACTGATAACAAATATTTTAGTTTATAGTTACACAGAAAACCCACACGGAATAACAGATACCTACACTTTTACTCGTCACAAGTTCAAGAGATAGTAGACCTAATTCCATGTGTGGGTCACATTCTAAATATCTGCTCAGAGACACATCTTCAAAAAAAGTCGGAGCTCAAAGGTAAAATAGGCATCTTTAAAATATGGATTCAAAATCTATCATTCGGCCTACAACAAATTCTTAAAAAACCCTCACAAACGGTTAATTTTCCTCATGTCCTGGATATTATTACCAAATTAAAACAAATTTATCAACAAAGTTATCTATCTGTTATTTTCAAAACTAGTCCAAGTAAAGAGAATTCCCTAAAATAAGTTAAAGACAGGACCCTGTTACTTCTGTCAGATTATATCAAGTATCATGTAATAGCAGAATCAATTAAAACTATAAAAAAAAAACATATACGGCAACGCAAGGGGAGGGTAGCAAAAGCCTTAAATTGGAATAGGAATCCTAGATCTCCTGACTCACACTCATATATCAAATAAAACACACTTTCAATAACAAAACCACGAATTGGGCATGAATAAGGATAGAGCTGCCCATTCACAAAAGCGAAGGCAGGGCAAGGATTTTTCGATTATTTTTATGAAGTTACAAAAATTAGGCATTTTTCTCGACTTTTCTAATGAAAACAAAAAATAATATTTTCAAAATTTAGGTGTGTGATTGCCCTCGTTCTGCCCACCAATCTGCATCCCCCAATGAGGGCATTCTTCTTTGGATAAAATAAAGCTAAAATTCACAAGAATAAAGGCGGGGCAATATTTTTTAATTTTTTATGAAGATGCAAAAACAGGTGTTTTTCTTGTCTTTTCTAACAAATACAAAGAAATATTTTTCAAAATTTAGGACAGTAACTGTCCCCTTTCTCCCTCAATTCTTACTGATTAGCACGCCAGAACAAGGGCCCTTTTCAAAAAATATAGCTAAATCAATCAAAAATCCTGACTTTACATCTAGAGAGAGCACCACCTTATCTGTCTAAAAAGCCTGTATTTCAATGAGGTTGTATGAAGAGATGAACCTTTTTTTCTTTTTCTGCCATCCTTAGCTGAAATTCTATGGAGAAGGGATGTTATGGCTCTTTTAATTTCGATGTTTAGTGTTAGTTTGATTTTTATTGGGGGGTTTTTGGTTGCATTTAACCGATTTACCTATTTTTTATATTCAAATTGTTCTGTTATTCTTCTATGTCATGACAATATTGAGGGGCGTAATTTGCTATTGGGTAGGGGTCAACTACCCTCTCCCTCAGACCCTAGTTTGAGAAAATGTGCTCCAATTTTCTTCCATCCAGGATTTCGACGAAATTACGCCACTGACAATAGTTCGTCATATATATATATATATATATATATATATATATATATATATATATATATATATATATATATATATATAATATAGATATAGATATATATATAACATTTGGTCACACCTTCTCAGTGCTCAATGCTATTTGAACATCAACATTAAGCCATTCATATCAAGCGTATGGACGCAATTGCCATGTCTATGATAAAACGTGTCTGAGCATAAATTTGCTGGAAGGAGATTTTGTGATGATGAATAAATCAATATATCTGATTAAAGAAAGAAAAGAATATAGATTTCATACTTGTAGCTGTTTGAAAAAGTATGATTCAATTCCCCTCAAAATTTTGAATGATATCCCACTAAAATCTGACCCTAAAAATTACTAGATACAGATGTTAGAGAATCGAATTTATGGTTCAAAACGAAAGAAACTCTAGCATATCTATAGTTTTTATTTTCTAGTAAAATTGGAAAAGTTTTTGGGGATCAATAAAAAATAAATCGATTTTAACTTATGAAGAGTATTTATAATTAAGTACATCTATATCTCAGTTTTGGCAAGATGAAATTATTACAGAATGGTTCGTTCAATTAAGCAAAAACCAGCAATAAATATTCTTTCTGAATCTTCTCTGCTGTTTTTCGTATGAAATTGGTCACGAGCTTTTTCTAGAGCTTATCCCATTTTGTTTCCTCGGGATAGATCTTTGTTGAGTAATTTTCTAACCAGAAGTAAAAGTCCGTAAATCCAACGCAGATCTTAAAGTGCTGAGTTAAGTACAATTTCGTCGTCACCTCTGAATTTCTTCGGAACATTTAAAGAGTTGTTCCTGAAAGATTTAGAAAAACTGACGAGGTATTCGAAACGGTTCGATTCGTCAGAAAATCAGTTTCTTCGCTGAAAAAGGAAGAAATTATAAATTTCAAGCTTTTATTAAAGTTAGTTTTAGAGTTATAAAGTGCCTTGCAGAAAGGAAGAGATTTAATCTCACAAGTATTCGTTGCATAATAATGCAACGCATAATATATGCATAATATATTTGAAATCCGTCAAAGGAAGCAAGTGCATAATGAAAACAAGAACTTTTTCGCACATTGACCAATGGTCTGCGTTGCACAGCCACCAATCCCCTGATTCGATGCCTTTGGACAGGAGTACAATGCGTAGTTGGGGGCAAATCATCCGACGCTTCTCGTGTTTTCCCCCAGATTTCTCCAGGTACCCATTTAGAGCTGGGTCGACTGTGCTTACAGGGTCACACCATTGACCCTCTAATTTGACCTTGTAGGGGGGGGGGTTTGAACCCCCCGTTCAAAACCAAAAAACCAGCGACGCCACTTGAAAAAAAAACAAAAACAAATGAGAACAAAAATAAAAGCCACTTAAAAGAAAATCAGCTGCACTAAAAGTACAATCAGCTGCAAAAGTCAGCTGCACTAGAAATCAGCAGCACTAAAGTGTCTGGCAAAAAAAAAAGAACAGAAAACTTAACCTAGCGGACTTACCCATTTGTGTTCTAGCATTCTAGGTTCTGTTTTTCACCAGGTAACCAAGGTTGATCAAGATCACCAAGGTGAAAAAGTTCACCATGGTAACACCGAATTAAGAAGCTATTCTGTGTCCATGATAATTTATTCTTTTCAGAAAGTTTAATATTCCAAAGAAGCCCACAAACGAATTTCAAAAAATTTTGAAAATTTTGTGGAATTCAGCATATGGTTTTTTTTCTATCATTAAATAATTTTTTTCAACTGAAAGCAAGGAACAACATTAAAACTTAAAACGAACAGAAATTTTTAGGTCTATAAAGGGGGTTTCGCCCTCCTCAACACCTTGCTCTTTACGCTAAAGTTTTGTAGTACTTTTAAAAAAGTGTCTTGTTCTAATTAAACGGTCCTTGTGTTTCAGGAGTCATTCTTAAAGAATTATGACAAAATTCAAACTTTAGCGTAAAGAGCAAGGTGTTGAGGAGGGGACAAAACCCTTTATATACATACTATTTTCTGTTCGTTTTAAGTTTTAATGTTGCTCCTTACTTTCAGTTGAAAAAAATTGTTTTTTGTTTAATTTTTTATTGTTTTTTAAATAATGCCACGAATTCTGGCCCCAATTCCATGGAGAAACCCCATCCCCACGGAAATATCCTCTAGGCAATTCAATCCTAATGAAAATTTACCCCGGACAATTACTCTTAACCACTCTGTACTTAAAATTGAGACGGAAAAGAGAAAGCAAGACATAAAAAAAATGTATAAGAATTCTGGCAAATTCCCCCAGTGTATAGTTTCCCTGACAATTTCACTCCCTGCAAACTTACCTCCCCATGGAAAATTCTTCCATGGAAAAACTTCCAGTAGAAAATCTGCCCCCCCCACCCGAAAATGTATGCAAACATCCCATTAACAAATACTATTCGCAAACAATGGGCAAATTTATAAGTTAAAGACCTCTCCCCTGGGGCTGTGTGGTGGGGGGGGATCATGTTATACCAGAAGGCATCGTTATTGGGCCTTTCAACTATGATAAACAAAATGGCCATCACAAAATTTCGATTGGACGATACGTAAGACTAAACTTAATAAAATCTATACATTTAAAATCAGCATAAAAAGGCGATTCTTTTGATATATTGGTATTAAAATTCCGTTTCTTAGAGTTTCAGTTACTATTGAGCCGGGTCGCTCCTTACATACAGTTCGTTACCACGAACTGTTTGACATCACAGCTACACCAACTGAGCTCATTTTTGGTTATATTATCTTATGAAAACGTAGCGGCCCTTAACAGCATTCCATGCACAATTTCAAAACCTCCCTTACGCCTCTTGCCCAGTCAAAGCTATGTTGACTGCTAGTCTGCATCCCCAACACTGTATGGATAGCCAATTTTATCTTTAACTCATTTTCCTGAAGAGAAAAAAGGATTTCTAAAAACAATTCCACATTTTGTAGCTAGTTGATTTTCACGACGCAGCAGGGAATTTTGAAATAGCCATTTTGTTCAAAATAGTTCAAAGACTAAATAACAAAAAGTCAGGGGTCAACAAAACCCCACAGAGTCGAGGGGAAGTGTTGTAAGTTATGCCCCGGGGGCAGATAAGGTTTTATGTATGGGATAATGGCATAAACATAAAAAATTGGATCATTTGAAATTTCTATTTACCTTTTTAAGAATCATCAAGAGTGATCGATGGGCACATACCCCCCCACCCTATTTACTCCAAATGTATCCGATCCAAACTTCGAGATATGCATTTTGTTTGAAATAGTTCAACGATCAGATAACTTCGGAAGGGTTGTAATTTATACCACGGGGGCATGTAAGGTTTTTACGGAAAAGGTGGTCGTATAAACTTCGGAGGGGACTTAAATGATTAAAAATTCCCCTGACAAGTTCACTCCCTGCAAACTTCCCTCCCCATGGAAAATTCCAACGTGGAAAAATTTTGTTCTAGTTCCCTTTTCAAGAGTCAAGAGATCCGATTGCAACTAGCCAGTAATAATCTAAATAAAGGTTTGAAAAATACATGAAAAAATACATGAAATTGCACAAGAATATGCACTACAGTTTCACGTGCACATTTTAAAAAGCTGGCAAACACAGTGCAAAGGTTTGACGCCTACAAGAATATACAGTGTAAAGGTTTGACGACTACAAGAATATACACTACAGTTCCACGTGTAAATTGTAAAAAGCTGGCAGTACGAGTGGAGATTCCCCACTGGTTCCTGAAGTCTAGCTTGTTAAACAAATTTGCTTCAACTCCACGTTTTCATGGATGCTACAATCAGAATTGTTTGATTGACATTTGCAAAAAGGGATAAGGGATTCGCGAATTGGACTGTACGAACAATCTTATTTGAGTAATAGGGAAAAAACAGAGCTAGATAATATTTGCGAATAGGATCGCATGAAGATGAAGAAAAAGGGTTAAAGTGATTAGCAGTTAAGGTAGCCTCGATGGCATTTGAACAGTGTTATCATTTTAAAATAGCGTCTAACGTTAGAGTATACTAAAAAGTTGAAACTAAGAGAGATGCAGAAGGTAAGAAAATAATTTTAATGATGTATAACTTTACTTCTTCTATGTGTTTTGTATAATACACAAGTGACGTTTGAACAGTGCTGTCAGTTTAAAATAGAGTCTAACGTTATAGTATACTAAACAGTTGATACTAAGAGAGATGTAGATGGCAAGAAAATAATTTTAATAATGAAATTCAGAACAAACCTTCAGAAATCCTTCAGAAATCCTTCAGAAAATTCAGAAATCCTTGCAAATCAAGTAGTAAGGTGTATGTGAGTACGAACCATCAAGGATCATAAGCAGCAACGACCCTAACCAGCAGACACATCAACCACCCAAAAGTCCCCTATCCCCAAACTCGAAGGGTGCCCCCCTCCCCTCCAGCTTTTTGGCCCCCTCCCCCCATTTTTTTGAATTTTTTTTGATTTTTTTTTATTATTTTATTTTTTAACATGATATATTTTTTCAAATTTTTTTTTACATGTATTAGAATTAGATGAAAAATAATTAAAACAAAACAAAAAAATCATAGTTACATTCTATTGATTTTTCAAAGTTCATTTTGAATTTCTTTCGTTGAAATGCAAGAGTTGGAATATTTCAGAATTGTTTGGTCGTGGTTTACCTTGTCACACTTACATTCTCATGATTTTTCAAAGTTCATTTTGGATTTCTTACGTTGAAATGCAAGAGTTGGAATATTTCAGTAGTGTTTTGTCGTGGTTTACCTTACCACACTTACATTCTCTTGATTTTTCAAAGTTCATTTTGAATTTCTTGCGTTGAAATGCAAGAGTTGGAATATTTCAGTAGTGTTTTGTTGTGGTTTACCTTATCACACTTACATTCTCTTGATTTTTCAAAGTTCATTTTTTGATTTTTTTTTGAAATTCAAGAATTGGAATATTTCAGTAGTGTTTTGTTATGGTTTATATTTTCCAAGTTACATTCAATTGATTTGTCGAAATTCATTTTTGAATTTAGTTTTTTGAAATGCGAGAGTTGGAATATTTCAGTAGTGTTTTGTTACGGTTTACCTTGCCACAATCACATTCTCTTGATTTTTCAAAGTTCATTTTGGATTTCATTCGTTGAAATGCAAGAGTTGGAATATTTCAGTAGTGTTTTGTCGTGTTTTACCTCGTCACAATTACATTCTCTTGTTTTTTTAAATTTCATTTTGGATTTCTTTCACTGAAATGAAAGAGTTGGAATACTTAATTAGTGTTTTATCGTGGTTTACATTTTCATAGTTACATTCTCTTGATTTTTCAAAGTTCATTTTGGATTTCTTTCGTTGAAATGCAAGAGTTGGAATATTTCAGTAGTGTTTTGTTGTGGTTTACATTGTCACAATTACATTCTATTGATTTTTCAAAGTTCATTTTTGGATTTCTTTCGTTGAAATGCATGAATTGAAATATTTCAGTAGTGTTTTGTTATGGTTTACCTTTTCACACTTACATTCTCTTGATTTTTTCAAAGTTCATTTTTGATTTCTTTCGTTGAAATGCAAGAGCTTGAATATTTCAGTAGTGTTTTGTCGTGGTTTACCTTGTCACACTTACATTCTATTGATTTTTCAAAGTTCATTTTGGTTTTCTTTCGTTGAAATGCAAGAGTTGGAATATTTCAGTAGGGTTTTGTCATGGTTTACCTTGTCACACTTACATTCTCTTGATTTTTCAAAGTTAATTTTTGGATTTCTTTCGTTGAAACGCATGAGTTGGAATATTTCAGTAGTGTATTGTTGTGCTTTACCTTGTCACACTTAGTTTCTCTTGATTTTTCAAAGTTCATTTTGGATTTTTTTTCATTGAAATGCAAGAGCTGGAATATTTCTGTAGTGTTTTGTCGTGGTTTACCTTGTCACACTTACATTCTCTTGATTTTTCAAAGTTTATTTTGGATTTCTTTCGTTGAAATGCGAGAGTTGGAATATTTCAGTAGTGTTTTGTTGTGGTTTACCTTGTCAAACTTACATTTTCTTGATTTTTCAAAGATCATTTTGGAATTTCTTTCGTTGAAATGCAAGAGTTGGAATATTTCAGTAGTGTTTTGTCTTGGTTTACCTTGTCATAGTTACATTCTCTTGATTTTTCAAAGTTCATTTTGGATTCCTTTCGTAGAAATGCAAGAGTTGGAATATTTCAGTAGTGTTTTTTGTGCTTTACCTTCTCACAGTTACATTCTCTTGATTTTTCAAAGTGAATTTTGGATTTCTTTCGTTGAAATGCAAGAGTTGGAATATTTCAGTAGTGTTTTGTCGTGGTTTACCTTGTCACAGTTACATTCTCTTGATTTTTCAAAGTTCATTTTTGAATTTCTTTCGTGGAAATGGAAGAGTTGAAATATTTCAGTAGTGTTTTGTCGTGGTTTACCTTGTCACAGTTAGATTTTATTGATTTTTCAATGTTCATTTTTGGATTTCTTTCTTTGAAATGCATGAGTTGGAAACATCATTTGTCGGATATGTCGGACAAAATTTTTTTTTGAAGGAAAAGTCTGAATGCGTTTAAGGTATAGTACGAATGGCTTGCAAAAAACACGAAAATACTACCAGAATGAATAAATTCTTTATCAACATCCGTTGTTGGATATGTCATTATGAAAAAAAAATGTAAGTAAGTAAAAAAGTAAGTAAGTAACAAACTCTTTCTTGAATTCACCTCTAGGATACACAATACAGCAATTTAATTCAGGAAATTATGAAAAAAATTGAACAAATTCTTTATTAACATTCATTATCGATTGAAGTCGCTTCCTAGACAGACAATACAGCAATTTCGCAAAATCTAAGTATAGGAGTGATTAAATTCTATATCAACATTCATTTCTCGGATACATAGGAAAAAGTTGACAAAATCTAAGTGTTAGAGTGAATAAATTTTTTTTTTCAACTTCTATTGTCAGATACATCGGATAAAATTGACAGAATGTAAAGTGTCAGAGTAAATATTTTTTTTCTCAACATCTTTTCTCAGATACATCAAATAAAATTGACTAAATTTAAATTTCAGAATGAATAAATGCTTTAACAACATCATTTATAGGATATGTTGGATAAAATTGACAAAATCTAAGTATCAGAGTGATTTAATTCTATATTAACAACCCTTTCTCGAATACCTGGGATAAAATTGAACAAATCTAAGCTTCAGAGTGAATAATTTTTTTTATACTAATATCTATTGTCAGATACATCGAATATAATTGACAAAATCTAAGTATCAGAGTGAATTAATGCTTTATCAGCATCTTTTGTCGAATATATCGGATAAAAGTGACAAACACTAAGTACCAGAGTGAATAAATGCATTATCAACATCATTTGTCGTTTACGCCAGTTAAAATTGACATGTCGGATAAAATTGACAAAATCTAAGTGTCAGAGTGAATATTTTTTTTCTCAACATCTTTTGTCAGATACATCGGATAAAATTGACAAAACCTAAGTGTTAGAGTGAACAATTTTTTATCAACATCCTCTGTCAGATACATCGGATAAAATTGACAAAACCTAAGTATCAGACTGAATAAATGCTATATCAACATCATTTGTCGGATATGTCGGACAAAATTTTTTTATCAAGGAAATATCTGAATGCGTTTAAGGTATAGTACGAATGGAATGCAAAAAACACGAAAATACTACCAGAATGAACAAATTCTTTATCAACATCCGTTGTTGGATATGTCATTATGAAAAAAAATGTAAGCAAGTAAAAAAGTAAGTAAGTAAAAAACTCTTTCTTGAATTCACCTCTTGGATACACAACACAGAAATTTAATTTAGGCAATTATGAAAAAAAAAATTGAACACATGCCTTATTAACATTCATTATCGATTATTGTCGCTTCCTAGACAGACAATACAGGAATTTCGCAAAATAGAAGTAGATGAGGGAATACATTCTATATAAAAATTTATCTCTTAGATATATAGGAAAAAGTTGGAAAAATCTAGGTCTTAGTGCAATTAAATTTTTAATAGAAGTTTTTACAGGGTACATCAGATAACAGTCATAAAATCCAAGTTTTATTTATTTGGCTTCATGCCGTGTTACGTTGAATTTAGGTTAGACCGTTTTTTTTTCTATAGTAGACTAGCGTATATTTTTAGTGTAGAAAAAAAAAATTCTGGTTAGTCTGAAGATGATTGTGAGAGCGTTAGGACTCTAAAAAATGGATAGATTTAAGAAAGAGCGAATCATGGTGAATCTAGTGTTTATGAAAAACCATTTGATTCTAGATGATGATTTTCTAGAGCTGTCTAGTCAAATGAAGATACTTTCTCAGGGAATGCTTGTCGATATAATGAAAACTGATTCTCCATCATTAGACTATTGCATGAAGCTTTTACGGACTGGTTCAACTGCATTTACACAATTTATTGATATATTAATCACGACGCGGCAAAATGATATTGTGGATATGCTTTTAAACACTAGTTTAGAAATTTAGGACTTTTTTCATGAGAAAGATGGTGTTCAATGATGATTGGTTACCCCCCAATGTCAATATTGACATTAAGTTGTAAATAATACTTAAGACGAAAAGCATATTGAGCCTGTTGATGACACACCAATAAAAATTGTGTATGACTCAAAATGGAATAATGATTATTCTACTGATTACGAACTAAGAGAAGACAATAGCTACAATATCAAGAAAGAACATGGTGAACTATTTTATGGAACAGATTCAAAATGTCCAAAGTTGATCATTGATATTAATAATGTATCATAATATATTTTTGTATTAATATTCTGCATAGCATTATTTCATTAAAAATATATTATGCATTACATTGTCGTGTGTTCATTATGTGCGCGCACGTAACCTTGTCTAAATTCACCTTAAAAAACGAAATAAAGCTATGTCGACTTTGCATGTCTCTCTCACTATGCATGCGCCGTCGCTGTGTACACTCCATGTCTTTCTCGTTTTTTGTGTCTAAATCTACGTATTTGTATGTATTTTTATCTCTCACACTCTCTTTGCCTGTGTGTGTCTGGGCAGGTGTTTGCGTATTCCAATGCATGTGTGGCCACTCCAAGTGAACTTAAATTAACTCAACTTTTTGAATATCTCTCTCACTATGACAATGGGTCTGAGCGGGTGTAGTACCATCTATAACCGGTCTAACCTAAATTCAACGTAACGAGGCATGAAGTCAAAATGAATTGAACTTGGATTTTATGACTGTTATCTGATGTATCCGATGATAACTTTGAAAACGAATTTATTATTTTTGATACTTAGATTTTGTCTATTTTATCCGATGTATCTGACATTTGAAGTTGATAATGCATTTAAGGGATGTTGATAAAAAAAATATTCACTCTGACACTTAGATCATGCCAATTTTATCCGATTTATCTGACATAGGATGTTGATAATAAAATTTATTCACTCTAACACTTAGATTTTGTCAACTTTTTCCTATGTATTCGAGAAATGGATGTTGATATAGAATATAATGACTCTTACACTTAGATTTTGTGAAATTGCTGTATTGTCTGTCTAGGAAGCGACTTCAATCGATAATGAATGTTAATAAAGAATTTGTTCAATTTTTTTCATAGTTTCCTGAATTAAATTTCTGTATTGTGTATCCAAGAGGTGAATTAAAGAAACAGTTTGTTACTTACTTACTTACTTACTTACAATTTTTTCTTAATGACATAATGACATATCCAACAACGGATGTTGATAAAGAATTTATTCATTCTGATACCTAGATTTTGTCAATGTTACTCCATGTGTCTGACAATAGATGTGTGAAAATTCCTTTTCTTAGATCTCCGATGTTTTAATAGACATTCTAAACGTTTGATATGCTAGCTTACTCTAAAAATAATGAACACATGACAATGTAATGCATAATATATTTTTAGTGAAATAATGCTATGTAGAATATTAATACAAAAATATATTATGATAAATTATTAATATCAATGATCAACTTTGGACATTTTGAATCTCTTCCATAAAATAGTTCATCATGTTCTCTCTTTATATTGTCTTCTCTTAGTTCGTAATCAGTAGAATAATCATTATTCCATTTTGAGTCATACACAATTTTTACTGGTGTGTCTTCAACAGGCTCAATATGCTTTTCGTCTTTGGTATTATTTGCAACTTTATGTCAATCTTGAGATTGGGGGGTAACCAATCTTCATTGAACACTATCTTTCTCATGAAAAAAAATCCTAAATTTCTAAACTAGTGTTTAAAAGCATATCCAAAATATCATTTTGTCGTGTCGTGATTAATATATCAATAAATTGTGTAAATGCATTTGAACTACAACGTAAAAGATTCATGCAATAGTCTAATGATGGAGAATCAGTTTTCATTATATCGACAAGCATTCCCTGAGAAAGTATCTTCCTTTGACTAGACAGCTCTAGAAAATCATCATCTAGAATCAAACGGTTTTTCATAAACACTAGATTCACCATGATTCGCTTTTTCTCAAATCTATCCATTTTTTAGAGTCCTAACACTCTCACAATCAACTTCAGACTAACCAGAATTTTTCTTCTACTCTAAAAATATACACTAGTCTATAATAAAAATAAAAATCGGTCTAGCCTAAATTTAACGTAACATGGCATGAATCCAAAAAACGAATATATCTTAGATCTTATAACTTTTATCTGATTTACCCGGTAAAAACTTCGAAAAAAATTTATTCACTCTAAGACCTGGATTTTTTCAACTTTTTCCTATGTATCCGAGAAATGAATGTTGATATATAATTTAATCACTCCTATACTTAGATTTTGTGAAATTGCTGTATTGTCTGTCTAGGAAGCGACATCAATCGATAATGAATGTTAATAAGGCATGTGTTCAATTTTTTTTTTCATAATTGCCTAAATTAAATTTCTGTATTGTGTATCCAAGAGGTGAATTCAAGAAAGAGTTTTTTACTTACTTACTCTTTTACTTACTTACAATTTTTTTTCATAATGACATATCCAACAACGGATGTTGATAAAGAATTTATTCATTCTGGTAGTATTTTCGTGTTTTTTGCAAGCCATTCGTACTATACCTTAAACGCATTCAAATATTTCCTTGATAAAACAATTTTGTCCGTCATATCCGACAAATGATGTTGATAAAGCATTTATTCATTCTGATACTTAGATTTTGTCATTTTATCCGATGTATCTGCCACAGGATGTTGATAAGAAAATTATTCACTCTAACACTTAGATTTTGTCAATTATATTCGATGTATCTGACAAAAGATGTTGAGAAAAAAATATTCACTCTGACACTTAGATTTTGTCGATTTTATCAGACATGTCAATTTTAACTGACGTATCCTACAAATGATGTTCATAATGCATTTATTCACTCTGCTACTTAGATTTTGTCACTTTTATCCGATATATTCGACAAAGGATGCTGATAAAGCATTTATTCGCTCTGATACTCAGATTTTGTCAATTATATTCAATGTATCTGACAATAGATATTAGTATGAAAAATTTATTCACTCTGACGCTTAGATTTTTTCAATTTTATCCCATGTATTTGAGATAGGGTTGTTGGTATAGAATTTAATCACTCTGATACTTAGATTTTGTCAATTTTATCCGACATATCCGATAAATGATGCTGTTAAAGCATTTATTCATTCTGAAATTTAGATTTTGTCAATTTTATTTGATGTATCTGAGAAAGGATGTTAATAAAAAAAAATATTTACTCTGACACTTAGATTCTGTCAATTTTATCCGATGTATCTGACAAAAGATGTTGATAAAAAAATTTATTCACTCTAACACTTAGATTTTGTCAACTTTTTCTATGTATCTGAGAAATGAATGTTGATATAGAATTTAATAACTCCTATACTTAGATTTTGTGAAATTGCTGTATTGTCTGTCTAGGAAGCGACATCAATCGATAATGAATGTTAATAAAGAATTTGTTCAATTTTTTTTCATAATTTCCTGAATTAAATTTCTGTATTGTGTATCCAAGAGGTGAATTCAAGAAAGAGTTTGTTACTTACTTACTTTTTTACTTATTTACAATTTTTTTCATAATGACACATCCAACAACGGATGTTGAAAAGGTATTTATTCATTCTGATAGTATTTTCCTGTTTTTTTGCAAGCCATTCGTACTATACCTTAAACGCATTAAGATATTTCCTTGATAAAAAAAATTTTGTCCGACATATCCGACAAATGATGTTTCCAACTCATGCATTTCAACGAAAAAAATCGAAAATGAACTTTGAAAAATCAAAGAGAGTGTAACTGTGACAAGGTAAACCACGACAAACCACTACTGAAACATTCTAACTCTTACATTTCAACGAAAGAAATCCAAAATGAACTTTGAAAAATTAAGAGAATGTAACTGTGAGAAGGTAAAGCACAACAAAACACTACTGAAATATTCCAACTCTTGCATTTCAACGAAAGAAATCAAAAATGAACTTTGAAAAATCAAGAGAATGTAACTATGACAAGGTAAACCACGAGAAAACAATACTGAAATATTCCAACTCTTCCATTTCAACGAAAGAAATTCCGAAATCAACTTTGAAAAATCAAGAGAATGTAAGCGTGATAAGGTAAAGCACAACAAAACACTACTAAAATATTCCAACTCTTGCATTTCAACGAAAGAAATCCAAAATGAACGTTGAAAAATCAAGCGAATGTAAGTTTGACAAGGTAATGCACAACAAAACACTACTGAAATATTCCAACTCTTGTATTTCAGCGCAAGAAATTCAAAATGAACTTTGAAAAATCAAGAGAATGTGACTGTGACAAGGTAGACCACAACAAAACACTACTGAAATATTCCAACTCTTGCATTTCAACGAAAGAAATCCAAAATGAACTTTGAAAAATCAAGAGAATGTAAGTGTGACAAGGTAAACCACGACAAAACACTACTGAAATATTCCAACTCTTGCATTTCAACGAAAGAAATTCAAAAATGAAGTTTGAAAAATCAATAGAATGTAACTGTGACAATGTAAACCATAACAAAACACTACTGAAATATTCCAACTCTTGCATTTCAACGAAAGAAATCCAAAATGAACTTTGAAAAATCAAAAGAATGTAAGCGTGACAAGGTAAACCATAACAAAACACTAGTGAAATATTCAAACTCTTGCATTTCAATGAACAAAATTCAAAATGAACTTTGAAAAATCAAGAGAATGTAACTGTGACAATGTAAACCATGTCAAAACACTACGGAAATATTAAAAATCTTGCATTTCAACGAAAGAAATGCAAAATGAACTTTGAAAAATCAAGAGAATGTAAGTGTGACAAGGTAAACCATAACAAAACACTACTGAAATATTCCAACTCATGCATTTCAACGAAAGAAATTCAAAAATGAACTTTGAAAAATCAATAGGATGTAACTGTGACAATGTAAACCATAACAATACATTACTGAAATATTCAAACTCTTGCATTTCAACGAAAGAAATCCAAAATGAACTTTGAAAAATCAAAAGAATGTAAGCGTGACAAGGTAAACCATAACAAAACACTACTGTAATATTACAACTCTTGCATTTCAACGAAAGAAATTCAAAATGAACTTTGAAAAATCAAGAGAATGTAAGTGTGACAAGGTAAACCATAACAAAACACTACTGAAATATTTCATATCATGAATTTCAACAAAAGAAATTCAAAAATGAACTTTGAAAAATCAAGAGGATGTAACTATTACAAGATAAACCATAACAAAACACTACTGAAATATTCGAACTCCTGCATTTCAACGAAAGAAATCCAAAATGAACTTTGAAAAATCAATAGAATGTAAGTTTGACAAGGTAAACCATAACAAAACACTACTGTAATATTACAACTCTTGCATTTCAACGAAAAAAATCCAAAATGAACTTTGGAAAATCAAGAGAAGGTAAGTGTGACAAGGTAAACCATAACAAAACACTACTGAAATATTCAAACTCATGCATTTCAACGAAAGAAATCCAAAATGAACTTTGAAAAAACAAGAGAATGTAAGCGTGACAAGGTAAACAATAACAAAACACTACTGTAATATTACAACTCCTGCATTTCAACGAAAAAAATCCAAAATGAACTTTGAAAAATCAAGAGAAAGTAACTGTGAAAAGATAAACCATAAAAAAACACTATTGAAATATTCCAACTCTTGCATTTCAACGAAAGAAATCCAAAATGAACTTTGAAAAATCAAGAGAATGTAAGTGTGACAAGGTAAACCACGACAAAACACTACTGAAATATTCAAACTCTTGCATTTCAACGAAAGAAACTCAAAATGAACTTTGAAAAATCATGAGAATGTAAGTGTGACAAAGTAAACCACGACAAAACACTACTGAAATATTCCAACTCTTCCATTTCAACGAAAGAAATTCAAAATGAACTTTGAAAAATCAATAGAATGTAACTATAGAATGTAATTTTTTTTTGTTTTGTTTTAAGTATGTTTCATCTCATTCGAAGACATGTAAAAAAAAGTTGAAAAAATATATCATGTTAAAAAAAAATAAAAAAAAAATTCAAAAAAATCAAAAAAATTAAAATGGGGGGAGGGGGCCAAAAAGTTGGAGGGGAGGGGGGCGCTCTTCGAGTTTGGGGATAGGGTACCTTTGGGTGGTTGATGTCTCTACTGGTTAGGGTCATTGCTGCTTATGATCCTTGATGGTTCGTACTCACATACACCTTACTACTTGATTTGCAAGGATTTCTAAGATTTGTTCTGAATTTCATTATTAAAATTATTTTCTTGCCATCTACATCTCTCTTAGTATGAACTTTTTAGTATACTATAACGTTAGACACTATTTTAAACTGACAACACTGTTCAAACGCCACTTGTGTATTATACAGAACACATCGAATAAGTAAATCTATTCATTATTAAAATTCTTTTCTTGCCATCTACATCTCTCTTAGTATCAACTTTTTAGTATACTATAACGTTAGACTCTATTTTAAACTGACAACACTGTTCCAACGCCATTGAGGTTACCTTAACTGCTAATCACTTTAACCCTTTTTCTCCATCCTCATAGGATCCAATTCGCAAATGTTATCTAGCTCTTTTTTTCCTTATTATTCAAATAACATCGTTCGTACAGTCCAATTCGCGAATCCCTTATCCCTTTTTGCAAATGTCAATCAAACAATTCTGATTGTAGCATCCATGAAAACGTGGAGTTGAAGCAAACTTGTGTAACAAGCTAGACTTCAGGAACCAGTGGGGAATCCCCACTCGTACTGCCAGCTTTTTACAATTTACACGTGGAACTGTAGTGTATATTCTTGTAATCGTCAAACCTTTACACTGTATATTCTTGTAGGCGTCAAACCTTTGCACTGTGTTTGCCAGCTTTTTAAAATGTGCACGTGAAACTGTAGTGCATATTCTTGTACAATTTCATGTATTTTTTCATGTATTTTTCAAACCTTTATATAGATTACTACTCTAGCCTCTCCCACACACAACCATCCCACAACGGTTTTAGGCATTTATCCCCCCCCCACTGGAAAATACCCCTCCCCCTCAGAAAATACACCCCAGAAAATACCCCCCCCCCCCCGCGAAAATACCTCTCGGAAAATAGCCCCCGCGGAAAATACCTCTCCCCCGTGGAAAATAAGGCTTTCCTAATTTGAGAATTTTATTTGAGTTTTAATTTTTCAATTTCTGTAGGGGTAAGGAATTTTGGTACTTGTGTATTATGCGCCAATCACTCAAGTTTATGCTGCGTAAAACTCGAGAACAAATCGGTTTCTTCATTAGCTTCATTAGCTTGTTTCAGGGTAGCGCGAGACAGGTCAAAGACAAGTGACAGAATATATAGGAAATATATAATTTGGGCTATATATTTCAACATGAAGAGGGAGGGGGGGTAAAGCATTTGGACAGTTTGAAGTCAGAAAACAATTCCTTCTAGGTATGGCCACTAAAAAATTACAAAAGAATAGCGAGGTATCTGGAAATTTTATTAACTAAAAAAAAAAAAAAAATCCCAGTATAAAGTAAATGTAATGTTTCATTTAAGTGTTTTTTTTCTTTAATGACCGTTTGTTATGAGTTATCAAGTGAAGTTATCGAGTCCGTTGATTTTAAATTGAAGTTATCAAGTATTTTGCAGTAGGTTGTATAGGTTGCATCAAGACATGGCCAATTGTAGACAGAGAAAAGCCAAGACAGATAGTCTCCAAGTGTTTGAGAGGCATATGTTTAAATAGCTGGGGCACGGGCAAATGGCAGGAGTTTGCATGACTCTCTTATTGGACACATACTTGTTTGTTAGTTTTTGGAAAGGTATGCCTGCCTAGTCTCAGGCATGCTGACCAAGAATTTAAAATTGACATAACATAAAGTGTTTTATGACGATTGCTGATCAAAGTTTATGTTATTTTGCCTTTAATCTATGTTATTTTACTGTGTTCATGGCCGTATATTTGGCTTTAAAATACACCTATCTATCTATCTATCTAATATGCAGAATCATTGTACCAAACAGATTTTGCATTCAGACCCGCTATACTTTACCCCTCCCCCCCTAATGTGCAAATCTATAGCCCAAATTCATTTCTAAAGCAATAAAAAACTAACGAAAAAACCGGTATATTTCTCGAATTTTACAAAGCGTAAACTTGAGTTAGTGGCGCATAATACACAATTACCAAAATACCTTCCCCCTACGGAAATTAAAAAAAGAAAACTCAAATAAAATTCTCAAACTTGTAAAGCCTTGTTTTCCACGGGGGGGAGGGGGTATTTACCAGGGGCGTGTTTTCCGCGCGGGGGGTATTTTCCAGGGGTATTTTACGAGGGTATTTTCCGGGGGTAATAGCTGGGGGGGAGGGGGTTAACGCCGGCCACCCCCGCAACACGCAAACTGAGATTTTATCTTCTTCCTCTAAATCTTCAATTAATTTTGTCAGACGAAAGCAATTTGTGTTTGGCTTATTGTCTATGAATATTACAAAATTTTAACAGATTTCATATTTGAACCAGCCTTTCATATTTAAAATATATATATATAAAATATTCTAATGCGCTGGAAAACTTTTTATTTCAGATAATCACCCCTAGAAATTTATTGCAGCTCCCAAGCCTGTGCAAAAAATATAGAATATTAGCAAATTTCAACCACATTTAAAGGTTCTTTTAAATTGTATACTTAAATTCTTTTGAGTATGCCCTAGTGCCATATAAAGTTCTTATGGAAGAAGTGGTCATATAAAACTTTTCTTTATTAGTTTAAAAAAACTCAAGGGGTGTGAATTCAAATACTCATAAATTTGGAAGGGATATATTAGAATAATTGCTAAGGGAGGGTAATTGATAATTATCCTAAAAAATATAGAAAATAAGTCTAAGATCTCTGAATCAAAATAACGAGAAAGGGACAAGATATTGTTGATATATTTTTTTCCAGAGTTAGTTATAGTACTAAATTTTGACTCAAAAGTAAAAGCGATAAATCAAAAAAAAAATTGTAAGAAGTAAATACAAATCTGGAAGTTGATAAGGACCAAATGTAAAGTGATTAGGTGACAAGGGATAATTTGCAAAACTAATGAGTTTTGCAAATTCAGAATCAGTATGGAATTAGATTCTGCTGATGCATGCATTGTGATCCAAATGTGCGTTTCTGAGTTTCAGTTTAGAGACAAGGCTCGCTCTTTACTTACAATTCTGTTTTATCAAGAACTATCTTAAATATAAGGAATACCATTTCAAATGTTATCCACCAATATTAACTCTAAAGGTAAATGACATAGAAATTGATTCTAGTTCGAAAGGAATACTGTATTTAGATAATACTATCATCTAGGCCGTATCCTGGAATCAACAATGTCTTGTCCCTTTCTCGTTATTTTGATTCAAAGATCTTAGACTTATCTTCTATTTTTTTTAGGATTATTATCAATTACCTTCCCTTAGCAATTATTCCAGTATATCCCTTCCAAACTTATGAGTATTTGCATTCACATTCCTGAGTTCTGTTTTGTAAACTAATAAAATATTAAGGAAGATTACCATTTATCTTTGAATTTGGTTATGATTTTAACTGTGTATTTAACATAAAAACGAATAATACTTACTCAATAGCTTACGAAGTTTGCTAAGTAACATCAAGGGCACTGCTTGGTGGCAGTGGGAGAGGTTAATTGTCCCTATATTTTAAAAATTACATTTTTTTTGCATTTTCATCTAAAAAAATCGAAAAGACAACCCTTCTAGAAAGAAGCCCATCTAGATTTAGAAATATACCTTTTTGTATCTTCATTTAAAAACTAAAAAAAGCTTACTCCCATTATTTTTTAACTCGATTTAGATATCTCAAATTTATCTTCCACGGTTTGTAAAATTATTGTCCTTTACCCCCTCCTTGGAGATTATCCTGGTACATCCCTTTCATATTAATGAGAGTATGTATTTCGATACACACTCCTTGATTTAATTGAAAAATAGTAATATATTAAGGAAGGGTATCATTTTCCTTGAATCCTGCTATGATTTTAATTGTGTATTTAGTATAAAAAACAAATGCTGCTTATTTAATAGCTTACTAAGTTCACTAATTCACATCAAGGGCACCATTTGTGGGTAGAGGGAGTGGGTGATTTTCCCTATATTTAAAAAACACACATTTTTTTATTTTCATCTAAAAATCGTAAAAACGACAAAAATACCCTTCTAGATTTAGAAATTTATTTATATTTTGCATCTTCATTTAAAAACTAAAAAAAAAACATTACCCCCTTGCAATTACTTGAGTTTGCACCACTGAGTCACATTGTATCAAATTTTTATTGCTAGTAGATTTTGCTTTTGAATCGTAAAAAAAGTTTTAAAAGTTCTAGCTATTGTCTAATTGTTATTATTTCAAAACTCAATTTAGAGATCTCAAATTTATCTTCTATGCTTGGTAAGACGATTGTCCTTTACTTCCACTGAGGAATCATTCTATTATGTCCTTTAGTACTTGTAGATTCCTTTTGAAGGTGTCAGTAAAGCACTAAAAACAAAACGATGCACCTGAGACCCTAAATGGGCGTAACTTGACCGGTGTATCCCAAACAAGTGACACCCGAATCCAAAATTTTTCTTGAAAGAGAAGACCGAATTTTACATCCAATTGAACTCACACACGACTGTATTGTTTATCAATGGGGCATCTTTAATTCTTCCAAGCACATGAAATTGGATACCTTTGTTGAAGAACAATGATTTTGGAAAATAGGTTTTATGAGGGTGGAATTAAATGACAATAGGCCACTCGGCGCCGCTTTTGGTCAGAGTCGCGTGGCGAGTTTCTTTTTTTTAATCTAATATATAGGTACCATATTATAGGTGTCTTTCCGTTGTCCAATTATCAACTAAGAGTATTTGCTAACATATTTTCATTAGCTGGAGAAACAAAAGTGTTACCTAACAAAAATTGTCATTGGGCAGGGAATCCAAAATTACAGGTTCGAATAAAAAGCATGAAAAATAACTTAAGATTGATTTTGGTAAAACTTGAAGAGAAGTTTTACGCTAACTTTGGACAAATTAAAATCAGCATAAGCGTAGTAGTAGTAAGACTTAGGTCTAATTCACATACAGAATTAACATCATTGTTTAGTCATAGCCCTTATTTACCAATCTATTTTCTTCCTCTTTAGTATATTAGCCCCGATTGCAGGCCAGGATTTACCAGTAGATCCACTAGGCGTGGGCGGAGGGGCGCACAATATCAGGGAGCGCAATATATTATCACTGAGTGATTCTGGTGATTCACTGAGTAATAAAAACTGGACTGATGTGATTTATCGTCAAAGTGCCTGGTTTACTCCATCGCTGCGCTGCCTATTCACACAAAAGTGATTTTAAAACAACACAGGATTTCTTGTGTTGCCTATTCACAGAAAAGTGATTTTAAAACAACACAGGAATTCCGCTGCGCTGCCTATTCACAGAAAAGTGATTTTAAAACAACACAGGAATTCCGTGGCCACTTATAAACTGTCAGACGTCTCCCGAGAGTTGCAGCTGAGACTTGGGCATCACCTTTCTCTTTCATTACTTTAGGAGTCGTCAGTTGTGATCTGTTCAGTGCTTCCACTATCCCCGAATTTGCGGGGATTTCCCGCAAATTTTTGAAAAAAAAACACAGCGGCAGAAAAGCTTGGGCCTTGGAGCGCCAAAGCTGTGAATCCGGCCCTGCCTGATTGGTCCAAAGTGATAATGGCTGGACCTTGTTGTCGAGCTAAGCGCATGTGTAAACCGGGCTTTAGCTTATGCAACTTGCCATATTCGGCCAAAGTTTGGAAGAATAGGAAGGTAAGTGCTCGAGCTTATATTTATGGCTTGGAAACGTGTGCACTTCGAAAGGTTGAGGAGGATGTAGTAGATGTTGCTAGAAGAATAGTTTTGTCTAAGAGTAAGATAGTCTTAGGTACCATTTTGACGGATCGTATATAAACAATAAGTTGTATGAAATAAGTGGTCCAATCCAACTATCTATGGCTGCAAGAAAAGAAAGATTAAGATGGTTGGGTGTGTTTTACCGATGGCAGATTGCCAAAAAAACGTGAATTTTGACATCCATCTGGAGTCGAATGGAAAGAAGGTCGTCTCCAATGTAAACATTTACTTTCCTTCTGGTGATGTCAGGGTTTACTTTAGTAAGCATCTGGCATGTATGTAGCCCAATCGTTTAAAGCTATGGGTTCTCGTGGGAGGAGAAGCAAGAGTCTCTTTACTATAAACTATGTATTTATTAAATAAAGCCTATAAACAATGGTTTGAGACAAACACAAGACACAAACTTGACTGAATTAAGAGACGAGAGGAACTCTCTATAGCCCACCAAAAATTCCCTTATAAATGTTTCCCAAGGTACTTCAGATTGTAAGTCTTCAGAAAATCGTTATTCTATGTTCTGCTAAAACTCGGACATTTTTCAAGTTTTTCATTTTTCATATTTTTCAAGTTCTACTTTTCTGACAATACAGTAATATCATAAACTCAATATTCTACTTTCAATTCCCAGAAAACATAAACACCATAAATGATTTTACCCAATTCCCGATTCTTCTAAGAAATTCAGTACGAAAGCTTATACCAAATGGGGTGTGAAGAGGTCAAAAAATATCTGAAAGAAGTTGAAACTTCTAGGAAGGGTGTAAAGATTGAAGCTCTGGGCAGGTTAGGGTGGAAGAGAGAGCGCGCAGCCGTGTTGAGTTCATGTGGCTTGTTGCTGCAATGATTTGGTATTATTACGAGTACTCTTAGCCAGCCTATTTCTGGAGATATTTTCAGGAACGAAAGAAAAAACCAATTTGATAACTGAAAGATATATCAGCAGTCACGGATTTTCTATCGATGTTATATTAAGTTGAAACTAGTTATCCTGCTTTTGCTGTAGGCCTATTATCAGTTTTTCATTACTTTGCTTCAAATTCTCAAAAAAAATCTCCTAAAAATGATTCAGTTGGTTAGAGAAATTTTCTAACAATTTTAGCCAGCAATTTGTTGCTTTCTCACGGAAACACAATTTTAACGGCTGAATAATGGTTTATATTTTCAGGGCAGTTCACTCTGAGCTTGAATAAGATTAAATAAAAAAAAGGTTTTTAACTGAAGGTAAGAAGCGACATTAAAACTTAACACGAACAGAAATTATTCTGTATATGAAAGGGACTGTCCCCTCCTCGACGCCTCGCTCTTTACGCTAAAGTACCTATTTCTTTTAAAAATAAAGTTGTGTGACAGAGTCAAACTTTAGCGGAAAAGAGTGAGGTGTTGAGGAGAGGACAACCCCTTCCATATACGAAATAATTTCTGTTCGTTTTAAGTTTTAATGTTGTTCCTTACTTTCAGTTAAAAAAAAAACTTTTTTTATTTAATCTCTGAACGTTTTTGAATTAATGCAGCTTTGATTTTGGATCACCGTACATAAATAATTAAAACGAAATTTGCATATTAATTTTACTTTTTTTGGCTAATTGGCTTTCTCGAAATTTTGATCGGACGTAACTTAAACTTACGTAACGAACTTCTATATTCGTATGATTTTATTACGTATATTATGGAGTTCGCTCCCTAGTCAATACCTTGCTCTTTACGCTAAAGTTCAAATTTTTTCGAGTCACAAACCCCTGAATCACAAAGGCTGGTTAATTAAAATAGATGGCTCATTTGAAAGTACTAAAAAAAACTTTAGCGTAAAGGGCGAGGTATTGACTTAGTTGGCGAACCCGCTCATATACGTAATAATTTCTGTTCGTTTGAAGTTTTAATGTTGCTCATTACTTTTAGTTGAAAAAACTTGTTTTTTTAATTTAGTTTCTGATCGTTTTTTATATAATACTGGGAAATCCGGCACCCCCTTCATAGAAATGTCCCTTCCCCAAGGAAACATCCTCCATGAAAAGATCCTCCCCCATAACCCCCTTCTCCGAACCCAACCCACAAGAAAAAAATCCCGCCTGAAACGTCTGTATACTTCCCATTAACCAATACAATATGTAAACAATGGGCGAAGTTCATAACTTGCAGCCCTTCCCCGGGAACTGTGGGGGATTAATTCATCCTCAAAGACATATCTATTAGATTTTCGACTATCTATGGCTGCAAGAAAAGAAAGATTAAGATGGTTGGGTGTGTTTTACCGATGGCAGATTGCCAAAAAAACGTGAATTTTGACATCCATCTGGAGTCGAATGGAAAGAAGGTCGTCTCCAATGTAAGCATTTACTTTCCTTCTGGTGATGTCAGGGTTTACTTTAGTAAGCATCTGGCATGTATGTAGCCCAATCGTTTAAAGCTATGGGTTCTCGTGGGAGGAGAAGCAAGAGTCTCTTTACTATAAACTATGTATTTATTAAATAAAGCCTATAAACAATGGTTTGAGACAAACACAAGACACAAACTTGACTGAATTAAGAGACGAGAGGAACTCTCTATAGCCCACCAAAAATTCCCTTATAAATGTTTCCCAAGGTACTTCGGAAGGTACTTCAGATTGTAAGTCTTCAGAAAATCGTTATTCTATGTTCTGCTAAAACTCGGACATTTTTCAAGTTTTTCATTTTTCATATTTTTCAAGTTCTACTTTTCTGACAATACAGTAATATCATAAACTCAATATTCTACTTTCAATTCCCAGAAAACATAAACACCATAAATGATTTTACCCAATTCCCGATTCTTCTAAGAAATTCAGTACGAAAGCTTATACCAAATGGGGTGTGAAGAGGTCAAAAAATATCTGAAAGAAGTTGAAACTTCTAGGAAGGGTGTAAAGATTGAAGCTCTGGGCAGGTTAGGGTGGAAGAGAGAGCGCGCAGCCGTGTTGAGTTCATGTGGCTTGTTGCTGCAATGATTTGGTATTATTACGAGTACTCTTAGCCAGCCTATTTCTGGAGATATTTTCAGGAACGAAAGAAAAAACCAATTTGATAACTGAAAGATATATCAGCAGTCACGGATTTTCTATCGATGTTATATTAAGTTGAAACTAGTTATCCTGCTTTTGCTGTAGGCCTATTATCAGTTTTTCATTACTTTGCTTCAAATTCTCAAAAAAAATCTCCTAAAAATGATTCAGTTGGTTAGAGAAATTTTCTAACAATTTTAGCCAGCAATTTGTTGCTTTCTCACGGAAACACAATTTTAACGGCTGAATAATGGTTTATATTTTCAGGGCAGTTCACTCTGAGCTTGAATAAGATTAAATAAAAAAAGGTTTTTAACTGAAGGTAAGAAGCGACATTAAAACTTAACACGAACAGAAATTATTCCGTATATGAAAGGGACTGTCCCCTCCTCGACGCCTCGCTCTTTACGCTAAAGTACCTATTTCTTTTAAAAATAAAGTTGTGTGACAGAGTCAAACTTTAGCGGAAAAGAGTGAGGTGTTGAGGAGAGGACAACCCCTTCCATATACGAAATAATTTCTGTTCGTTTTAAGTTTTAATGTTGTTCCTTACTTTCAGTTAAAAAAAAACTTTTTTTATTTAATCTCTGAACGTTTTTGAATTAATGCAGCTTTGATTTTGGATCACCGTACATAAATAATTAAAACGAAATTTGCATATTAATTTTACTTTTTTTGGCTAATTGGCTTTCTCGAAATTTTGATCGGACGTAACTTAAACTTACGTAACGAACTTCTATATTCGTATGATTTTATTACGTATATTATGGAGTTCGCTCCCTAGTCAATACCTTGCTCTTTACGCTAAAGTTCAAATTTTTTCGAGTCACAAACCCCTGAATCACAAAGGCTGGTTAATTAAAATAGATGGCTCATTTGAAAGTACTAAAAAAAAAACTTTAGCGTAAAGGGCGAGGTATTGACTTAGTTGGCGAACCCGCTCATATACGTAATAATTTCTGTTCGTTTGAAGTTTTAATGTTGCTCATTACTTTTAGTTGAAAAAACTTGTTTTTTTAATTTAGTTTCTGATCGTTTTTTATATAATACTGGGAAATCCGGCACCCCCTTCATAGAAATGTCCCTTCCCCAAGGAAACATCCTCCATGAAAAGATCCTCCCCCATAACCCCCTTCTCCGAACCCAACCCACAAGAAAAAAATCCCGCCTGAAACGTCTGTATACTTCCCATTAACCAATACAATATGTAAACAATGGGCGAAGTTCATAACTTGCAGCCCTTCCCCCGGGAACTGTGGGGGATTAATTCATCCTCAAAGACATATCTATTAGATTTTCGACTATCTATGGCTGCAAGAAAAGAAAGATTAAGATGGTTGGGTGTGTTTTACCGATGGCAGATTGCCAAAAAAACGTGAATTTTGACATCCATCTGGAGTCGAATGGAAAGAAGGTCGTCTCCAATGTAAGCATTTACTTTCCTTCTGGTGATGTCAGGGTTTACTTTAGTAAGCATCTGGCATGTATGTAGCCCAATCGTTTAAAGCTATGGGTTCTCGTGGGAGGAGAAGCAAGAGTCTCTTTACTATAAACTATGTATTTATTAAATAAAGCCTATAAACAATGGTTTGAGACAAACACAAGACACAAACTTGACTGAATTAAGAGACGAGAGGAACTCTCTATAGCCCACCAAAAATTCCCTTATAAATGTTTCCCAAGGTACTTCGGAAGGTACTTCAGATTGTAAGTCTTCAGAAAATCGTTATTCTATGTTCTGCTAAAACTCGGACATTTTTCAAGTTTTTCATTTTTCATATTTTTCAAGTTCTACTTTTCTGACAATACAGTAATATCATAAACTCAATATTCTACTTTCAATTCCCAGAAAACATAAACACCATAAATGATTTTACCCAATTCCCGATTCTTCTAAGAAATTCAGTACGAAAGCTTATACCAAATGGGGTGTGAAGAGGTCAAAAAATATCTGAAAGAAGTTGAAACTTCTAGGAAGGGTGTAAAGATTGAAGCTCTGGGCAGGTTAGGGTGGAAGAGAGAGCGCGCAGCCGTGTTGAGTTCATGTGGCTTGTTGCTGCAATGATTTGGTATTATTACGAGTACTCTTAGCCAGCCTATTTCTGGAGATATTTTCAGGAACGAAAGAAAAAACCAATTTGATAACTGAAAGATATATCAGCAGTCACGGATTTTCTATCGATGTTATATTAAGTTGAAACTAGTTATCCTGCTTTTGCTGTAGGCCTATTATCAGTTTTTCATTACTTTGCTTCAAATTCTCAAAAAAAATCTCCTAAAAATGATTCAGTTGGTTAGAGAAATTTTCTAACAATTTTAGCCAGCAATTTGTTGCTTTCTCACGGAAACACAATTTTAACGGCTGAATAATGGTTTATATTTTCAGGGCAGTTCACTCTGAGCTTGAATAAGATTAAATAAAAAAAAAAGGTTTTTAACTGAAGGTAAGAAGCGACATTAAAACTTAACACGAACAGAAATTATTCCGTATATGAAAGGGACTGTCCCCTCCTCGACGCCTCGCTCTTTACGCTAAAGTACCTATTTCTTTTAAAAATAAAGTTGTGTGACAGAGTCAAACTTTAGCGTAAAGAGTGAGGTGTTGAGGAGAGGACAGCCCCTTCCATATACGAAATAATTTCTGTTCGTTTTAAGTTTTAATGTTGTTCCTTACTTTCAGTTAAAAAAAAAACTTTTTTTATTTAATCTCTGAACGTTTTTGAATTAATGCAGCTTTGATTTTGGATCACCGTACATAAATAATTAAAACGAAATTTGCATATTAATTTTACTTTTTTTGGCTAATTGGCTTTCTCGAAATTTTGATCGGACGTAACTTAAACTTACGTAACGAACTTCTATATTCGTATGATTTTATTACGTATATTATGGAGTTCGCTCCCTAGTCAATACCTTGCTCTTTACGCTAAAGTTCAAATTTTTTCGAGTCACAAACCCCTGAATCACAAAGGCTGGTTAATTAAAATAGATGGCTCATTTGAAAGTACTAAAAAAAAAACTTTAGCGTAAAGGGCGAGGTATTGACTTAGTTGGCGAACCCGCTCATATACGTAATAATTTCTGTTCGTTTGAAGTTTTAATGTTGCTCATTACTTTTAGTTGAAAAAACTTGTTTTTTTAATTTAGTTTCTGATCGTTTTTTATATAATACTGGGAAATCCGGCACCCCCTTCATAGAAATGTCCCTTCCCCAAGGAAACATCCTCCATGAAAAGATCCTCCCCCATAACCCCCTTCTCCGAACCCAACCCACAAGAAAAAAATCCCGCCTGAAACGTCTGTATACTTCCCATTAACCAATACAATATGTAAACAATGGGCGAAGTTCATAACTTGCAGCCCTTCCCCCGGGAACTGTGGGGGATTAATTCATCCTCAAAGACATATCTATTAGATTTTCGACTATCTATGGCTGCAAGAAAAGAAAGATTAAGATGGTTGGGTGTGTTTTACCGATGGCAGATTGCCAAAAAAACGTGAATTTTGACATCCATCTGGAGTCGAATGGAAAGAAGGTCGTCTCCAATGTAAGCATTTACTTTCCTTCTGGTGATGTCAGGGTTTACTTTAGTAAGCATCTGGCATGTATGTAGCCCAATCGTTTAAAGCTATGGGTTCTCGTGGGAGGAGAAGCAAGAGTCTCTTTACTATAAACTATGTATTTATTAAATAAAGCCTATAAACAATGGTTTGAGACAAACACAAGGCACAAACTTGACTGAATTAAGAGACGAGAGGAACTCTCTATAGCCCACCAAAAATTCCCTTATAAATGTTTCCCAAGGTACTTCAGATTGTAAGTCTTCAGAAAATCGTTATTCTATGTTCTGCTAAAACTCGGACATTTTTCAAGTTTTTCATTTTTCATAGTCATTTTTCATAAAGTTCAAATTTTTTCGAGTCACAAACCCCTGAATCACAAAGGCTGGTTAATTAGAATAGATGGCTCATTTGAAAGTACTAAAAAAAAACTTTAGCGTAAAGGGCAAGGTATTGACTTAGTTGGCGAACCCGCTCATATACGTAATAATTTCTGTTCGTTTGAAGTTTTAATGTTGCTCATTACTTTTAGTTGAAAAAACTTGTTTTTTTAATTTAGTTTCTGATCGTTTTTTATATAATACTGGGAAATCCGGCACCCCCTTCATAGAAATGTCCCTTCCCCAAGGAAACATCCTCCATGAAAAGATCCTCCCCCATAACCCCCTTCTCCGAACCCAACCCACAAGAAAAAAATCCCGCCTGAAACGTCTGTATACTTCCCATTAACCAATACAATATGTAAACAATGGGCGAAGTTCATAACTTGCAGCCCTTCCCCCGGGAACTGTGGGGGATTAATTCATCCTCAAAGACATATCTATTAGATTTTCGACTATGCTGAACAAGATGAATATCTCAAAATTTTAACTGGGTGACCTCGCGAAAAAATGAGCATGGGAGGGGGTCAAGTTACCCTCCAATTTTTTTGTTCACTTAAAAAGGGCACTAGAACTTTTAATTTCCGTTCGAATGAGCCCTTTCACGATATTATAAGACTACTGGATCGATACGATCATCCCTGGAAAAAAAAAAAAAAATAAATAAATAAACACGCATTCGTGATCTTTCTTCTGGCAAAAAATACAAAATTCCACATTTTTGCAGATAGGAGCTTGACGCTTCTATAGTAGGCTTCATGGGCGCCCATAAAGGAGGGCAGGGGAGGGTGTCCCCCCCCCCCCCTGACTGAATGATGCTGCCTTATATTTTTGTTCTGAGATTTCTATTATATAGCATTAAAAGTGCCAATTAGACGAGGTTTGCCCCCCCCCTGGAATTCAACTTATGGGTGCCCATGGTAGGGTTCTCTGATGCTCTGAATCTAATGGTGTGATTTTCATTAAAGTTCTATGACTCTTAGGAGTTGTTTCCCCCTTTTCGAAAATAAGGCAAATTTTCTCAGGCGCAGAACTTTTGACGGGTAAGACTAAATTTAATGAAACTTGTATATTTGAAATCAGCAAAAAAATATGATTCTATTGATGCATCTATTGGTATCAAAATTCCGGTTTTTAGAGTTTCGTTTCCTTTTGAGCTGGGTCGCTCCTTACTTAGAGTTCGTTACCACGAACTGTTTGACTGTAAATGATTTTGAATTGAAGTTATCAAGTATTTTGCAGTAGGTTGTTAAATAGTAAAATTTTGCAAGTTATATCGTTTAAAAAAAAGTAAAGATATAAACAAAGGACATTTCCCAAGAGCAATATTTTTCTAACGAGGGGTCATTTTTCCTCTCTTAAAAATATATACGGTATATCAAGACCTGAAGGGTCAGTTTGGTACTTCAGGCCCCACTTACAAAAATATTAAGGGATTATCTTTTTCTGGGGCGATTTTCATTTTCAAAGCATTGTTATCCAAAAGTTAAAACTTGCCGTCAAAGCTAGAGGCAGTTGGAGAGGGAGATCTGCTTGTATTTATTTTACGCCAAAAACTACATTGACAAATGCGCAGAAATTATAATAAGAAACAACAGGATTTTAAATGAAAGTGAGGAACAAGATTAAAATTCAAACCGCAAGAAATATTTATCTTTAAATGAGGCAGAACTACCAACCCTTTACCCCCCACTCTTTACTCTAAAGTAGGAACTTTTTCCCCAATGTTTCAAGAACAGATGTTGCCCTAGAAGACCAATGTGATAACAGGTTCGGTCCCCCAAGCGGTTCGACATCCTTTCTGACGACGTTATGTCAAGATTTCACCTGGCCACCTGGTTTTTTCTTCCATGAGAAATCTGGGGCTACTAGTAGTATCATGCGTGTCAGGATCTCTTCTGGGTACCTCATTACGTGGCCTAGCCACTTGAGACGTCTTTTCTTGATCATGGTGGAAACTTCATGCTTTTGTCCCCATGCTTTTATCATCTCTTGGTTGCTGATTCTTTGCGCCAGCCGTATGTCGCTAATAGTCCGTAGACATTTTCGGTCAAAAGTGTTAAACTGACGCTCTTCCTCCATCACCTTGAGGGGGCAGGTCTCACGTCCATATAACAAAATTGAATGCACACATGCTGAGTAAATCCTGAGCTTCGTCACGAGGTTGATTTCCCTTCGTCCAATGTGGTTGGCGGAGCTGCCCAAAGACGGACCAAGCTTTGCTAATCCTGCCTTGAATCTCACTAGTGGCTCTACTCTACCTTTAGCATCTATCGATAACTCTAGGTATTTGAACTCTTTCATCCTCTCAATAGGCTCTCCACTGTTGTATACAGAAGTGTTCTCTTTGGTTGAAAGATACTTTGTTTTAAGGATACTGATCACGAGTCCTGTCTCACTAGCCGTTTTCGCTACTCTTTCTATCATATTTTGTGCTTTCTGAGCGGAGTCTGCGAGCAGAGTACCATCGTCTGCAGATTCAATGTCAGCAATTCTTTCTTGTGTTTAATATTTTTAAAAGACAATTGGCGAAAAGATTAAAAGAATCTGCAATACAAACTGGCTATATTGAATGTATTCTGAAATACTTTAATTTAATTACAATTTAACTTTAGGGTAAAGAGTGGGGGAGTTGAGAATGGAGCGACCTTCTTCATATAAAGGATAATTTCTGTTCGTTTTTTTTTTTAGTTTTATTGTAGCTACTTACTTTCATTTGGAAAATTGTTCCGCTTTTGTTTAATCCTGTTTGCTCCTATGAACTCTATAGTAACCAAAAATTTATAAAAAATTTTTTAAATTAAAGTGAGGAAGAATAACAAGTTGATGCTGATTAAGGAATGATAACTATTATATCGATAAATCTCAGTGATATTAAATAAAACACAAATTTTTTCTACTGAAAGTAATAAGAAATATTAAAACTCAAAACGAACAGAAACTAGTCCGTATATAAGGGGAACTGCTCCCTCTTCAGTACCCCGCACTATAATAATCCAATAAACAGCCCCTTGCGTTTCAAGAATCGTTCCTAATAAATTGGGACAGAAGGTTTACATTATGATAGCGGGGTATTGAGGAGGGGAAAGCTCCCAAAATATACGTATAAATTTCTGTTAGTTTTTTGTTTTAATGTTGACCATTAATTTAATTATAAAAACCGTTTTTTTTTAATTTGATTTATTTTAATTTTTCAAATAATAAAAAAAACTATCCAGCCCGCCATGGCAACAACCCCTACGCCCCTTTCGGGCATAGTAGGTTAGTCCCGCCTCCAAGTCCCCGCCGCCCGGGCCCGTACCCCCGCTCCATTCCCGCCGCGGTGCGCCGTCCCCCCTCCCATTTCTGGCTGACGATTGTGCTTAACAAACAATCATTAACCAACTTTAATTTTATAAAATAATTATTTTTTTTTATTTAATTTCTGAAGATAATACTTCTAGAATATTTTTCTCGAAAATCGACCCCTCCCCCCACCCTTAAATTTATATTTTCTCCCGTGGGACGTTTCCCAATAGATAATTTCTCCTGGTGATAATTCCCCCGTGGGAAGCCCCCCCCCCCGCGTAAAAATCCTCAGAGAATTCCAACTCCGCTGAAAATTCCCCCGGGCAATTCTCCCAAATCCTCTCCTCATGTAAAATGGGGTCGTCAACGAGAAAGTAAGACAAATAAAACTAATTTTGTATGTGAATTCTAGCAAATTTCTCACGTAAAATTTCCCCTGGAAAGCTCATCCCCCGGAACTTCCATCCCAATGGAAAATTCTCCCCGTATAAAATCCAACCCCGGAAAATCCCTTCCCCCCTGAAAATATATGTGTACATCCCAATAACAAATGCTATATGTAAACAATGGGAAAAATTCATAACTCGTGGTCCTTTTTCGGGGGGCTGTAGGGGGTCATTTCATCCCAAAATGCATAGCTATTGGACCTTTCAACTGCACTCGACACAATGATTATTTAAAAATTTTGATCGGACGACTCAGAAGGAAAAAATCATCTGAGTCCTCTCCGCAATGGCGGATCCAGGATTTTCTTTTTTTTTTGGGGGGGGGGTTACTAATTTTTGACTTTTTCAGGGGGGGGGGGGTTTACTAATTTTTGACTCAGTTTTCGACTAATTTTACTCATTTTTACCTAGGTTTTACTAATTTTTGACTTATTTTCGACTCGGTCAAAAATTTCAGAGGGGGGGGTTCAAACCGGGTAACCGGCCTTGCCTCTCTGGGTATTATAGTTACCACTGGTCTGACAAGATCAGTCCTGAAAAAGAAAAGAAAAGAAAAATAAGTGAACATGCATCCTTGACTTTTCTTCTGCCAAAAATATAAAATTCAACATTTTTGCAGATAGGAGCTTGAAACCTCTGTAGTATGGTTCTCTGATACACTGAATCTGATGGTGTGATTTTCATTAAGATTCTTTTACTTTTAGGGGATGTTTCCCTCCTTTTCAAAAATCAGGCAAATTTTTCAGGCTGGTAGCCTTTGATGGCTAACATTAAACTTAATGAATCTTGTATATTTAGAATCAGCATATTAAGCCGATTTTTTAATATATCTATTGGCATCAAATTTCCGTTTTTTAGAGTTTCGGTTACTATTGAGCCGCATTGCTCCGTACTTACGTTTCGTTACCACGAACTGTTTGATGTCTGCTTGACCTCCGTATTTTCTTTTATCCACACATTTTTTGTTATTATTTTCTTGTGCTGTAAAACAAAGAACTCAAAACTTATTGGTTTCTATAATCTCATTAATGTATTATTTTTATTATTTATAATTGTTTTAATAACTATTTTGAGTCAGTGTTATCCTAAAACCACTCCTTGCGTAACGCCGGGACATCTTAAGTTTGATTCTGGTAATAATATGCCATTTTTGTCAAAGTAATCTATTTATATAGTTGTTTGAACTTAATTTGAACAACATGTTGAATCAATGGTCCATTCATTGTTCTAGTACCTCAGTCGCAATTTCAGGTCCCCCTCGCCCCAAAAAATTCTGCCTCTCCCTAGGTTTCGAAAATACCTATTTTTTGTATTTGCACTAAAAATGGCTTTTTTGGTATTTTCATCGGATATATTAAAAAACAACAAAATTGGTCTCCAATAGATGTTAAAAACTGTATTTTTACTCCCCCCCCTATTTACATGAATTGACACCACTGCTCAGTTGGTTCTTAAGAAGACTGCCATCAAAACATGCCATGTTCTACAAAATCATGCCAAACATTTCCTTTTCTTACTTTCAGAAACAATAATAAGCTGAATAATAAACATAATGAATAATATATAAATAATAACATAATGAATAGTAATAATGCATAATGATTGAATAATAATAATAAACATAAGCCAAATTTAAGGACGTATGCAGGAGGGAGGGCAGCACGATCCCAGCCCCCACCCCTCCCCCCGAAATCAAAAACTTGTTGAATTTCTAGGCACTTTCTATTCAAATTTCTAATAAATTTGTATTTTTATTATTGTCACTGAAAATATACGTGCCCGGGTGAAGCTTTTGATAGAAAATTAGTTCACCGTGCCTCCAAAGCCCAAAATACCTTCCTTTATAAAAACGAAAAAGATATACTAATGATATTTATGTTTTTTTTTTAAGGGAAGAAACCAGTCTGCTACTGAGAGGGGGACAAATTAGCCTTCCTCTGCAGGAACTTAGATGGGGTTTTGCTTTTGGGGACTTTAAAGGGGGGGGGGGGGTGACATTTGAGTTTTACATGCCCCCCCCCCGTTGCTCTACCTAGCTAATCATGTCATTAACCCTAAATAAGCCATAAGGCTACTGTTCTATATTCTATTTTTAACCTCCTTTCAGTTTTGTGACGTAATGTCTTTTAGGCTACAATTGTTCAGCTGAGGCATTGCCATGGGCTCCCATATGGGGGCAGGGGGGCTTCAGCCCCCCCCCTGGTTGAATGATGCTGCCTTATATTTTATATTTTTGTTTTGAGATTTCTATCATACAACATTGGAAGTGCCGATTAGACCATCTAAGCCCATGGGCGTCGTTTGGGAGGGGCAAGGGGGTTAGTTACTCCTCCAATAAAGTGGAGAAAAAATTATTTTATAGCCCATGCTCCTTGAATATTGGGACATGGACCCCTCTTGCCCCCCCCCCAGTGAAAATACTGTAAATTCGCCCCTGTCTAAGCCCCCCCCCTGAAATTCAGCTTATGGGTGCCAATGGGTCGCTATATGTCGCTTCTCAGATTTCGTAGAGGTGTTTCTTCGTTTTGTTGCTTACCAAGCTTACAATCAATTTCACTACATACAGTAATAAAGGACATAGATCGGAACGTTGACAATGTCAAAAAAAAAATCTCCGGAAATGACAAAAACTAGAAAAGAGGATCGTGGGAAAAAATTCTTTAGATCCCCCGCAATGGCTACTTGATTGGACGACTCCCCTTTTGATAGAAAAATGAAAAGATGACAAGTGGTATTCTGAAGAAGGAAATCTTGATATAAGCAAGTATTGAATTTCATAAATGATTCTTTCTAGCCGTAGTCTGAGATTCTTATTTGGAAAGAAGCTATTAAAGATGTTATTGGATACTTTAATTGACCTTGGAATTGTTTGCTAATGACTATTCTCGTTTGTTTTCTTGAAATTCATAAGTTATTATTTTCTAATCAATTTATACGGAGTCCTTCATTTACAGATTAATCCTGGCAGAGAAGTTCTCACGAGCAATTAAAATAAATTTACACACACACAACAAGTTGACGATGAACGGCATTAGTTGAAAACCAGAAGACACTAATGGTTCCTTCACACTACTCCGTAAAACGTTTCACACTAACTTAAGATTTTATGGTACGTTACGTAATCTCAAGGAGCAAATTTTGTCCGTAAACGTGGGCAGTGCTAAGTAAAGTCGAGTTCTACTTTAAAAAAGTTTTTACTTAATTAATAAATTGGATATAATTTTATTAACATATGGAAATTTTGTTAAAATTTGGCCCAGGAATTTTGTGGGAGACAGGGTAATCAAGATTTCGCCCTGGACGCAACAGAGGCCAGAACTGCAACTGAAGCGAATGGAAACCAAGAAACTGCACGACTGCCAAAACTGACAGTATTTTCAAAAACCTTGCTGAATCAAAACTTAGATCCACCTACTAATGCCAATTTTGTTGAAATGAGTTTATTTGGATCATTAGAGTACGGCCAAATTTTCAAATAAGTTTTTATTTCAATAGAGATTCACGATAAATAGCGACGAGGACCAAACTTTCTTTCCATCATTCGGAAAACCAACAAAAAATAATAAGGAATTTTCTAAAGACAGTAATTAACATAAAATCTAAGCAAATATTTTGATTATGTGACAAATAGCCGTGTTTAGCTAAATATACAAAGTAAAAATATACAAATAAAAGCTACAACAAAGAAATCACTAAAAAATCTAATTCACTCGAAGATTCTGTGATAAAATAATGAGAACTGAAAACCAAAAAAATTAAATTTATTAAGCAACTTTATTACCTTACACAAGTTCAGCCAAGACTGATAAAAGAGGTTATTGATTCGTGTCAGAATGTTTTATTAAAAATTAAACAACTATTTGTTCTACTATTTGCCTTTGGGCTAAGTCTGTTCTCGCTCAAGTCTCTATTTGAGGATGAATTATTATTTAAAACACACATTTTTATTTAATATAACTTTATTTAACAATTAAAGAATTCCTTATTGCACTGTTTGCTTTTGGGCCAAGTGTTTTCTCGCTCAAGTCTTTATTTGAGGAGGTATTTGAGTAGTTAGGAGTAATAAAAAGAGCATTTTGAAGCAGGGAAAAACAAAATTTTGTTTCTTAGTCTTTTGCGGGGTCATTGATTTTAGCAGAAATGAGCAAAATGAAACTAACCTTGTCCACTTAAGCTATAAATAAGCCTTAAATGGTGCAAATATTGCCCGTGTCTGAAGATCACATAGTGTCCATAAATAAAATCTTCAGTTGCTGCTTCTGTCCGAAATCAAAACATATTCCGTGCTTATTTGACCTTTTTAACTTCAATATTTAACTTCACCCGTGGTGATTATGTCCGCTGAGTCAATTAACGAAATATCTGAGTTCGATACCTATCCTCTTTTCGATCTGCATAGTTTCAAAGCGTTAGGCACAGACATTTTTCTTAATCGCTTCTGTTTTAAAACACTGGATGTGCTTCAAAAACGAAATTCTCTTAAAGCATTAAAAAAAATAAAACAATTTACTTCGCAGTTTAAAAGATTTGTTTTTATACTATATATAAACGAGTTTGAAAAAGAAATCCTAGTATAATATCTGCTTGTTCCACATTACGCAGCGTGGACTGATCTTGTGCCGAATCTTAGCTAAGAGCTACAAAAGTAGAGTGCTACATTATACTTTGCTTGCCTTATGTTCCTTCCTGTGCTATTTGCTTGCCTTATGCTCCTTGGTACCTTTCCAGAGCATGTGCTTATGGATTTGCTTGCCTTATGTTTCTTACCCTGCTATTTGCTTTCCTTATGTTCCTTCCTGTGCTATTTGCTTGCCTTATGTTCCTTCCTGTGCTATTTGCTTGCCTTATGTTCCTTGGTACCTTTCCAGAGCATGTGCTTATGGATTTGCTTGCCTTATGTTTCTTACCCTGCTATTTGCTTTCCTTATGTTCCTTCCTGTGCTATTTGCTTGCCTTATATTCCTTCCTGTGCTATTTGCTTGCCTTATGTTTCTTGGTACCTTTCCAGAGCATGTACTTATGGATTTGCTTGCCTTATGTTCCTTACCGTGCTATTAGCTTGCCTTATGTTCCTTCCTGTGCTATTTGCTTGCCTTATGTTCCTTCCTGTGCTATTTGCTTGCTTTATTTTCCTTCCTGTGCTATTTGCTTGCCTTATGTTCCTTGGTACCTTTCCAGAGCATATACTTATGGATTTGCTTACCTTATGTTCCTTACCGTGCTATTTGCTTAGACACAAAGGAATTACCATGCTATTTGCTTAGACACATAGGAATTACCATGATATTTGCTTACACGTATAGGAATTCCCATGCTATTTGCTTAGATGTATAGGAATTCCCATGCTATTCTAAGCACATTGTAAAAAGCGAGCAGTACGAGCGGGGATTCCCCACTGGTTCCTGACAATCGGAATTGTTTGATGGACATTTGCAAAAAGGGATAAGGGATTCGCGAATTTGACTCTATGAACGATATTAATTAATGTTTGATTAATAGGAGTGTGAATGATTCTAATTAGTGATTGGATCGTATGAAGATGGAGAAAAAGGATTAAACTGATTATTAGTTAAGGTAACCCCGAAGGGCTTGTTAACTCAGGTAATTCGTTATAAATTTGAACCAACATCAATCTATGAAAATGGCTAACGATGATAGAATGACATTGTAAGTTGACCTAGCTTTACCTCTCCAATGTGGTCTGTATAATACACAAGCGATGTTTGAAGAGTGTTGTCAATTTAAAATAGGGTCTAACGTTATAGTGTACTAAAAAGTTGATACTAAGAGAGATGTAGATGGCAAGAAAAGAATTCTAATAATGAAATTCAGAACAAACCTTAGAAATCCTTGCAATTCAAGTAGTAAGGTGTATGTGAGTACGAACCCTCAAGGATCATAAGCACCAATGACCCTAACCACCAGAAACCTCAGCCCCGAAAGGTCCCCTATCCCCAAATTCGAAGGGCAACTCCTCCCCTCCAGCTTTTTGGCCCCCTCCCCCCCATTTTTTTTTTTTTTTATTTTGAAGTTTTTTTTGAATTTTTTTTTTTTATTTTTTTAACATGAAATATTTTTTTTAACTTTTTTTTACATGTGTTCGAATGAGATTAAACACTTAAAACAAAAAAAAAATCACATTTAATATTTTCCAAACTCAAAATGGGAATGGTATAGACACGTTCGTCATGACCTTTACTATTAGAAAAATAATGTTTGTAGTAGCACTTTTTTTTTATTGGACTAAAATTTTTCTTTGGACTTCAAAATTATTCAAATTTTTTTTTACGTATCTTAAAATGACATCGATGACAAACCAGTAAAAATTATGTATGACTCAAAATGGAATAATGATTATTCTACTGATTACGAAGTAAGAGAAGACCCTAATTACAATATTAAAAGAGAACATGCTAAATTATTTTATGGAACAAATTCAAAATGTGGATCCTTTTACGGATATGCTGGATGAAATTGACAAAATCTAAGAATCAGATTTAATAAGTGCTTTATAAACATAATTTGTCAGATATGACGGATAAAATTGACAAAATCTAAGTATCAAAGTTATTCAATGCTTCATGAACATTCTTTGTTGGATATCTCGGATAAAATCTAAGTATCAGAGTGATTCGATTCTATATCAACATTTTTATCTCAGATACGAGGGATAAAATGTATAAAGTATAAGTACCAGAACGAATAAATGCTTTATCAACATCCTCTAAATGCATTATTACCTTAAAATTACCTTAAATCGCACTTGCTAGCGATAGGACGAATCCTGTGTCCGACAGCTTCAGTGATGATAGTTAATCATCATATGTGGCGTCCCAAATGGTGCATCACGGTTTGTTGAGCCTCTCCCTATCCACTGATGACTTGAACGCATCCACGCTGGTAGAGGTTACTGTTTTTTCACTAAAAGAGTTCCACAAGCTGACAACTCTATTTGAGAAGAGCTTGTTCCTTAGTCTGGTGTTGGCTCGTTTCCGGAAAAGCTTTTGAGAATGACCACGAGTTCTATTTGAATTGTCCGGTTGGAAAAGGCCAGGAATGGTATCCTCAGCATTTAGAAGCTTGTATGCTGTTATCACATCGCCTCGTTTGCGACGATATGTTAGAGATGGTATTCTAAGCTTACGGAGACGGGATGGATAAGGGACATCATAGAGGTCTCTAATACATTTCGTTGCCCTCCTCTGGACTGATTGTAGAGCTGCTTGGTCAGTCTTATTGATTGGGCATGCGATACACATTCCAAACTCTAGCCTTGGTCGAACTAGACTCTTGTATAGCTTGGTCATAACAGTTGGAGATCTGCTAGTGAACGTGCTTTTGATTAAGCCAAGAGTCTGATTAGCCTTCGCAATAGTCGCTTGTGCATGAATATGAAATTTCAATTCGTCGTCTACCAGGACACCAAGATCTCTCTCCACATGGCTGCTGGTAATGGCATTTCGGGACCCATCCCTACAATCCATATGGTACTGAGTGTGTGGGTTTTTCTTCCCAAGGTGGAGAGTCTTGCATTTTGATGCGTTGAATTCAAGCCTCTAAATATTAGTCCAGTGAGTGAATGTATCGAGGTCCAGTTGGATCAACTTAATATTCTCCGCTGTGTCTGCACGACCGATAAGTTTCGAGTCATCAGCGTAGAGGCTTACTTTGCTGTTTAGGTTTTTTGGCACGTCATTTATATATATATTAAATAAAGACTGACCCGAAACTGTGCCCCGGGGGAAACCACTTCCAGCAGTGGCCACCTTGGAGAAAAGCGTCCCTCCATCCTTGCCAAATACTTTAACCGTCTATTTCCTATCTGTTAAGAACTGCATCACCCACTCAACCACACAATCCCTCACCCCAATAGCTTGGAGCTTGATTCGAAGTCTTTTATGGCAGACTTTGTCAAACACCTTTGCCAAATCGAGTAGTATGATGTCGACTGGGAACCCTTGGTCTAGAAGATCAGTGATATAATTATAAGAATCAATCAAGTTTGTTTCAACCGACCGACCAGACCTAAAGCCATGCTGACATGATGAGAATAGTTTATTGGTTGTCAAGTGTTTCAGGATTGCAGTAGTAACAATCGCTTCTAGTTGCTTCCCGACTGCAGAGGTGACACTGATTGGCCGGTAATTGCTTGCGTCCTCTTTGCTGCCACCCTTATGTATGGGGGTTATGTGGGCCGTGCGCCAATCCTGCGAGATACACTTTTCATCAAGGGATTTCTGTAAAAGGTGAGTGAGCGGGCCTGATAGTTCAACATGCAATTGTTTAAGAAGCCTTGGGTGTACATCATCAGGTCCCACCGAGTTATTTGGATTCAACTTTTTTAGGTGTGCCCCTACATCTACCCTATTGACTGTAATCGGGGGCATAGGGGTTTTGATGGTATAGGTGGGGGGGTCTGTAAGAGGGGCATTATCAGGTGGAGTAAATACAAATTAAACTACCCATTTACGGCATTGGCAATTTCTATTGGGTCATCTATCATACGGTCGTTCTCTTTAAGTCGCGTAACAGAGTGTCTACCAGGTTTACGGGCTGAGGCATAATCCTAAAAGCGTTTTAGATTTAAATTGCATGCTGCTCCTTCAGCCTCCTCATGCTGTTCAAATAAATTACTGGATATATTTCAGACTTGATTATGTGTCTAGGTATATTTTGTGTACTGGTTCTTATGGTGTATATTCTGTTTATATAGTCTCCAATACCTTTTCATTTTATTTCTTGCTCTCTTTAATTCTTTGGTTATAAATGGTAGAGTTTTGGGTTTACGAGCCCATCTTACTGCAGTATTTTTCTCTGAGACCTCTAGCAGTATTTTCTTCATCATATTCCAAGATCTATCAACATCATTCTCAGTGATAAAGGACCAATCCTGCCCCTCCAACTCTTGCTTCATCAGACGGTAATCTCTATACACATGTTTGGTAAAAACTGATTTTTCTGGATACAGTCTAAGAGAGTATCGTATGGCAGCGTGATTGCTTGCAACGAAGGGCGGTAGTGGGGCCACGTTTAAGAGCGCTTCATGGTCGTTTACTATTAAGAGGTCCAGCAATGACGGAGGGTGTCCCGGTGCCTAGTTGGAAAATTTACTGCTTGGTAAAGTGAATAGTTACCTAGACACTCAAGAAATGGTGCAACTGTTTTCGGTCCAGAATAGCCACTGCCATCTATCCATTGGACGGAAGGTAGGCTAAAATCCCCGAATATGAGAAGGTTTCCTGTCAGCGCTACTTTTCTATCAATTGATATTACTACTTCAAAAAGGGACCTCTCTAAATTAGGGGAACTCGGACTTCTCTAAATCGTACCAATCTGTATTGACTCACCAGGTAGGTTTATTGATATCCACACTTGTTCTAGGTAAGGCTCATAATCAGATTCAATATTAATATTTCTTACCTGGAAAGTATCTCGGATGTCAAGGACGATTCCCCTTCCTTCCTGCTTTGATAGATTGCTGATTATTTTGTATCCCGGTATCTGTATCTGTTGTTCCGTCAGAGGGATCTGACGGAACAACAGATACAGATACTGTTATCAACATCATTTGTCGGGTATATCGGATAAAATTGACAAAATCTAAGTATCAGTTTGATTAAATTCTATATCAACAACCATTTCTCGAATACATGGGATAAAATTGACAAAATCTAAGTATCGGATTGATTAAATTCTGTATCAACAACCCTTTCTCGAATACATGGGATAAAATTGAAAAAATCTAAGCGTCAGAGTGAATAAATTTTTATTTCAACATCTATTGTTAGATACATCGAATATGATTGACAAAATCTAAGTATCAGAGTGAATAAATGCTTTATCAGCATCCATTGTTGGATATCTCGGGTAAAATCTAAGTATCAGAGTGATTAAATTCTACAGCAACATCCCTTTCTCGGATACATGGGATAAAATGATAAAATCTAAGTATCAGATTGAACAAATGCTTTATCAACATCTTTTAAATGCATTATCAACATCATTTGTCGGGTACATCGGATAAAATTGACAAAATCTAAGTATCAGTTTGATTAAATTCTATATCAACAACCCTTTCTCGAATACATTGGACAAAATTGACAAAATTTAAGTATTGGTTTGGATAAAGTCTGTAACAACAGCCCTTTCTCGAAAACATAAGATAAAATTGACAAAATATAAGCGTCAAAGTGAACAATTTTTTTTTACTACTACCTATTGTCAGATACATTGAATACAATTGAAAAATCTAAGTGTAAGAGTGAATGAGTACTTTATTAGCATTCTTTGTCTAATATATCAGATAAAAGTGACAAAATCTAAGTACCAGAGTAAATAAATACATTATCAACATCATTTGTCGGATATGTCAGTTAAAATTGACATGTCGGATAAAATTGACAAAATCTAAGTGTCAGAGTGAACAATTTTTTTCTCAACATCTTTTCTCAGATACATCCAATATAATTGACAAAATCTAAGTGTTAGAGTGAATAATTTTTTTTATCAACATCATCTGTCAGATATATCTCATAAAATTTACAAAATCTAAGTATCAGAGTGATTCAATACTTTGTCAGCATCCTTTGTTGGATATCTCGGATAACAAATAGATGTTATATCAACATCTATTGTCAGATACATCGAATATAATTGACAAAATATCTAAGTATCAGACTGAATAAATGCTTTATCAACATCATTTGTCGGATATGTCGGAAAAATTTTTATCAAGGAAATATCTGATTGCGTTTAAGGTATAGTACGAATGGCTTGCAAAAAATACGAAAATACTATCAGAATGAATAAATTCTTTATCAACATCCGTTGTTGGATATGTCATTATGAAAAAAATGTAAGTAGGTAAGTAAGTAAGTAACAAACTCTTTCTTGAATCCACCTTTTGGATACACAATACAGAAATTTAATTAAGGAAATTATGAAAAATTAAATTGAACAAATTCTTTATTAGCATTCATTATCGATTGAAGTCGCTTCCTAGACAGACATTACAGCAATTTCACAAAATCTAAGTATAAGAGTGATAAGAGTGAATAAATTTTTATTATCAACATCTTTTGTCAGATACATTGGATAAAATTGACAGAATCTAAGTGTCTGAGTGAATAATTTTTTTTTATTAACATCCTTTGTCAGATACATCAAATAAAATTGACAAAATCTAAATTTCAGAATGAATAAATGTTTTAACAGCATCCTTTATCGGATATGGCGGATAAAATTGACAAATCTAAGTATCAGAGTGACTAAATTCTATAAGAACATCCTTTTCTCGGATACATAGGATAAAATTGACAAATTCTAAGTGTTAGAGTGAATACAATTTTTTTATCAACATCCTTTGCCAGATACATCGGATAAAATTGACAAAATCTAAGTATCAGAGTGAATAAATTCATTATCAACATCTTTTGGTGGATATGTCGGATAAAATTGACAAAATCTAAGTATCAGAGTGATTTTTTTTTACAACATCCTTTGCCAGATACATCAAATAAAATTGATAAAATATAAACGTCAGAGTAAATAAATTTTTTTTATCAACATCCTTTGTCAGATACATCAAATAAAATTGACAAAATCTTAATTTCAGATGCATAAATGCTATAACAACATCCTTTATCGGATATATCGGATAAAATTGACAAAATCTAAGTATCAGATTGACTAAATTCTATATCAACATCCTTTTCTCGGATACATTGGATAAAATTGAGAGAATCTAATTGTCAGAGTGAATAAATTTTTTTTTATCAACATCCTTTGTCAGATACATCAAATAAAATTGCCAAATCTAAATTTCAGAATGAATAAATTCACTATCAACATCTTTTGTCGGATATGTCGGATAAAGTTGACAAAATCTATGTGTTAGAGTGAATAATTTTTTTTATCAACATCTTTTGTCAGATACATCAGATAAAATTGACAAAATCTAGGTATCAGAGGGAATACATTTTTTTATCAGCATCTTTTGTCAGATACATCGGATAAAATTGACAAAATCTAAGTTTCAGAATGAATAAATGCTTTAACAACATCCTTTATCGGATATGTCGGATAAAATTGACAAGATCTAACTATCAGAGTGACTAAATTCTATATCAACATCCTTTTCTCGGATACATAGGATAAAATTGAAAAATTCTAAGTGTTAGAGTGAATAAATTTTTTTATCAACATCCTTTGTCAGATACATCGAATAAAATTGACAAAATCTAAATTTCAGAATGAATAAATGATTTAACAACATCCTTTACCGGATATGTTGGATAAAATTGGCAAAATCTAACTATCAGAGTGACTAAATTCTATATCAACATCCTTTTCTCGGATACATAGGATAAAATTGACAAATTCTAAGTGTTAGAGTGAATAAATTCTTTTATCAACATCTTTTGCCAGATATATCGAATAAAATTGATAAAATATAAGTGTCAGAGTGAATAAATTTTTTTAATCAACATCCTTTGTCAGATACATCAAATAGAATTGACAAAATTTAAATTTCAGAATGAATAAATGCTTTAACAACATCCTTTATCGGATATTTCAGATAAAGTTGACAAAATCTAAGTGTTGGAGTGAATAATTTTTTTTATCAACATCTTTTGTCAGATACATCGGATAAAATTGACAGAATCTAAGTGTCAGAGTGAATAATTTTTTTTATCAACATCCTTTGTCAGATACATCAAATAAAATTGACAAAATCTAAATTTCAGAATGAATAAATGCTTTAACAACATCCTTTATCGGATATGTCAGATAAAATTGACAAAATCTAAGTATCAGAGTGACTAAATTCTATATCAACATCCTTTTCTCGGATACATAGGATAAAATTGACAAATTTTAAGTGATAGAGTGAATAATTTTCTTATCAACATCCTTTGTCAGATATATCAAATAAAATTGACAAAATCTAAATTTCAGAATGAATAAATTCATTATCAACCTCCTTTGTCGGATATGTTAGATAAAATTGACAAAATCTAAGTTTCCGAATGAATAATTTTTTTTATCAACATCCTTTGCCAGATGCATCGAGTAAAATTTATATAATATAAGTGTCAGAGTGAATACATTTTTTTTATCAACATCCTTTGTCAGATACATCAAAAAGAATTGACAAAATCTAAATTTCAGAATGAATAAATGCTTTAACAACATCCTTTATCGGATATGTCGGATAAAATTGACAAAATCTAAGTATCAGAGTGACTAAATTCTATATCAACACCCTTTTCTCGGATACATAGGATAAAATGACAAATTCTAAGCGTTTGAGTGGATAAATTTTTTTTATCAACATCCTTTGCCAGATACATCGGATAAAATTGACAAAATCTAAATTTCATAATGAATAAATTCATTATCAACATCCTTTGTCGGATATGTCGGATAAAATTGACAAAATCTAAGTATCAGAGTGAATAATTTTTTTTTATCAAAATCCCTTGTCAGATACATCGAATAAAATTGATAAAATATAAGTGTCAGAGTGAATAAATTTTTTCTTATCAACATCCTTTGTCAGATACATCAAATAAAATTGACATAATCAAAATTTCAGTATGAAACAACATCCTTTGTCGGACATGTTGGATAAAATTGACAGAATCTAAGTATCAGAGTGATTAAATTATATATCAAAATCCCTTTCTCGGATAAATGGGGTAAAGTTGACAAAATCTAAGTATCAGAGTGAATAAATTCATTATCAACATCCTTTGTCGGATATGTCGGATAAAACTGACAGAAACTAAGTATCAGAGTGATTAAATTCCATATCAACATCCCTTTCTCGGATATATGGGATAAAATTGACAAAATCTAAGTATCAGAGTGAGTAAATGCTTTAGCAACATCCTTCCTATCAACCAACTTCCTATGTATCCGAGAAATGGATGTTGATATAAAATTTAATCACTCTTATACTTATATTTTGTGAAATTGCTGCATTGTCTGTTTAGGAAGCAACTTCAATCGATGATGAATGTTAATAAAGATTTTTTTTTCATAATTTTCTTAATTAAATTTCTGTATTGTGTATCCAAGAGGAAAATTCAAGAAAGAGTTGGTAACTTACTTACTTATTTACTTACAATTTTTTCATAATTACATATCCTACAGCGGATATTGATAAATAATTTTTTCATTCTGATAATATTTTCGTGTTTTTTGCAAGCCATTCGTACTATACCTTAAACGCATTAAGATATTTCCTTGATAAAAAAAAATTTCCGACATATTCGACAAATGATGTTGATAAGGCATTTATTCAGTCTGATACTTAGATATTTTGTCAATTATATTCGATGTATCTGACAATAGATGTTGATATAACATCTATTGGTTATCCGAGATATCCAAAAAAGGATGCTGATAAAGCATTGATTCACTCTGATACTTAGATTTTGTCAATTTTATTCGATGTATATGATAGATGATGTTGATAGAAAAATTATTCACTCTAAAACTTAGATTTTGTCAGTCATATTTGATGTATCTGACAAAGGATGTTGATAAAAAAATTATTCACTCTGACACTTAGATTTTGTCAATTTTATCCGACATGTCAATTTTATCTGATATATCCGACAAATGATGTTGATAATGCATTTATTCACTCTAGTACTTAGATTTTGTCACTTTTATCCGATATATTCGACAAAGGATGCTGATAAAGCATTTATTCACTCTGATACTTAGATTTTGTCAATTGTATTCGATGTATCTGACAATAGATATTGATATAAAAAATTTATTCACTCTGACGCTAATATTTTTTCAATTTTACCCCATGTGTTCGAGAAAGGGTTGTTGATATAGAATTTAATCCATCCGATACTTAAATTTTGTCAATTTTCTCCCTTGTCTTCGAGAAAGGGTTGTTGATATAGAAATGAATAAAACTGATACTAACGTTTCGTCAATTTTATTCAATATACCCCACATTTGATGCTGATAGTGCATATAGAGGATGTTGATAAAGCATTTATTCACTCTGATACGAAGATTTTATAAATTTTATCCCATGTATCCGAGAAAGGGATATTGATATAGAATTTAATCACTCTGATACTTAGATTTTATCCGAGATATCCGACAAAAGATGTTAATAAAGCATTTATTCACTCTGATATTTATATTTTGTCAATTATATTCGATGTATCTGACAATAGATGTTGATATAAAAAATTTATTCACTCTGACGCATAGATTTTTTCAATTTTATCCCATGTATTCGAGAAAGGGTTGTTGATATAGAATTTAATGAATACGATACTTAGATTTTGTCAATTTTATCCCATGTAATCGAGAAAGGGTTGTTGATATAGAATTTAATCAAACTGATGCGTAGATTTTGTCAATTTTATCCGATATACCCGACAAATGATGTTTATAATGTATCGGGAGGATGTTGATTAAGTATTTGTTCGTTCTGGTAGGTATATTTTGCCCATTTTATCCTTCATATCTGAGATAGGAATGTTGATATAGAATCTAATCACTCTGGTACTAGATTTTATACGACATATCTAAAAAAGGAAGTTGATAAAGCATTTAATCACTCTGATACTTAGATTTTGTCAATTTTATCCGTCGTATCCGACAAATGATGTTGATAAAGCATTTATTCAATCTGATACTTAGATTTTGTTAATTTCATCCAGCATATCCGACAAAGGATGCACATCTTGAATCCGTTCCATAAAATAGTTTACCATGTTCTCTCTTGATATTGTAGTTATTGCCTTCTCTTAGTTCGTAATCAGTAGAATAATCATTATTCCATTTTGAGTCATACATAATTTGTACTGGTGTGTCATCGATGTTATTTTAAGATACATAAAAAAAAGGTTGAATATTTTTGAAGTCCAAAGAAAATATTTAGTCCAATAAAAAAAAAGTGCTACTACAAACATTATGTTTCTAATAGTAAATGTTATGACTAGCATGTCTATACCATTCCCATTTTGAGTTTGGAAAATATTAAATGTGATTTTTGTTTTGTTTTAAGTGTTTAATCTCATTCGAAGAGATTTAAAAAAATTTTAAAAAAAATATATCGTTAAAAAAATAATAAAAAAAATTTAAAAAAAAACTTCAAAAAAATTTAAAAAGAAAATGGGGGGAGGGGGCCAAAAAGTTGGAGGGGAGGGGTCCTCTTCAAGTTTGGGGATAGGAGACCTTTTGGGGTTGAGGTTTCTGGTGGGTAGGGTCGTTGATGCTTATGATCCTTGAGGGTTCGTACTCACATACACCTTACTACTTGAATTGCAAGGATTTCTAAGGTTTGTTCTGAATTTCATTATTAGAATTACTTTTTTGCCATCTACATCTCTCTTAGTATCAACTTTTTAGTATACTATAACGTTACACCCTATTTTAAATTGACAACACTGATCAAACATCACTTGTGTATTATACAGACCACATCGGAGAGGTAAAGCTAGGTCAACTCACAATGTCATTCTGTCATCGTTAGCCATTTTCATGGATTGATGTTGTTTCAAATTTTTAACAAATTACCTGAGTTAACAAGCCCTTCGGGGTTACCTTAACTGATAATTAGTTTAATCCTTTTTCTCCATCTTCATACGATCCAATCACTAATTAGAATCATTCACACTCCTATTATTCAAACATTAATTAATATCGTTCATAGAGTCAAATTCGCGAATCCCTTATCCCTTTTTGCAAATGTTCATCAAAAACAATTCCGATTGTCAGGAACCAGTGGGGAATCCCCTCTCGTACTGCTCGCTTTTTACAATGTGGTTAGAATAGCATGGGAATTCCTATACGTCTAAGCAAATAGTATGGGAATTCCTATACGTGTAAGCAAATAGCATGGTAATTCCTATGTGTCTAAGCAAATAGCATGGTAATTCCTATGTGTCTAGGCAAATAGCAGGGTAAGGAACATAAGGTAAGCAAATCCTTAAGTACATGCTCTGGAAAGGTACTAAGGCATATAAGGCAAGCAAATTGTACAGGAAGGAACATAAGGCAATCAAATAGCACAGTAAGGAATATAAGGCAAGCAAATATCACGGTAAGGAACATAAGGCAAGCAAATTCATAAGCACATGCTCTGGAAAGGTACCAAGGAACATAAGGCAAGCAAATAGCACAGGAAGGAACATAAGGAAAGCAAATAGCAGGGTAAGGACCATAAGGCAAGCAAATTCATAAGCACATGCTCTGGAAAGGTACCAAGGAACATAAGGCAAGCAAATAGCACAGGAAGGAACATACGGCAAGCAAATCCATAAGTACATGCTCTGGAAAGGTACCAAGGAACATAACGCAAGCAAATAGCACAGGAAGGAACATAAGGCAAGCAAAGTATAATGTAGCACTCTACTTACAGAGCACATTACTACTAATAATGCTACTAAGGGCTCACTCCAGCTCTAAGTCCTCTGAGGCCAGTACTGCAAGATTTGCCCCTGCTGCATCCAAATCTATTCAAATTTTCCCTCTTTACACCCTCCGAAGAAGCTCCAATTTTCTTTAAATCCTTTCTTACGATTCCTAACTACTCCATTCAGGGATAACCTAGTTTCCGTTTGGCCCTAGATAGATGGCTAAAAGGGACAGTGTTTGGCAATCTGCCATCCTTCTTACGCAAAACGTGTCCTAGCCATCTCATTCTTGCTCTCATCGCCTAGGAAATGGGATATAATTAGGTACATAGGCGCCAAGTTCCATAAGGTTTTTGCATTTTATGGTTAAAGCACGAAAATTGGCACACAAATGTAGAAAAATAAGGAAAATCTGACAGGGGGCAGAACCACATTTTCTGAGCACGTTTTTCCGCGCGGAATTTATTGCTTTTTCCCGAGCGGAAAACCGTGTATTTCCGAAATTGAAGGATTTGGACGTTTGAAAGGTCGTTTCTTGTTGATTTGGGTCTCATTACAAACTCTGGTTCACCTTAATGTGCAAGTGACGACTGTGGTCTGAATGAAAGGACCATTTTCGGGTTTAAACACGGCTCGAAAAACCTCTGAGATCAACCTCAATACTTCGAAATCAACTGAGAACAAGAGTCGACTCTTCAATTTTTTTGGCGACTATGGTAGTCCAGAAATTGTCGGACATCTTTGTAGTGGTCACTCTTGGAGACACTGTTATTTCAACGCGCGATGTCACTTTTCGCGAAGACCTCAGTCTTACGAACCACGAAGAAGGTGACGCTCGTGTGCTGCACCTAGCTTACATCAGGCCCAGTGTGACTATAACTTTATAGCCATCAGAACTGTGGATTCTGATGTAGTTGTGAGTGCAACAGCTTTGTTCCAGCAGCTTCAGATTGAAAACCTGGTTGTCATCTATGGGCATGGAGCAAAGACGAAAATGCTGCCCATTCACGATATTACTCATCGTCTAGGATGTGACAGGTCTCACAGCCTTCTATTTTTGCATGCCTTCTCTGGATGCGATACGACTTCTTCCTTTGCTTTTCATGAAAAGTATGGTGTTTGGCAGACCTGGAAAGCTGTGGAATCCATTCTTCCAACTTTCGTTACTCTGAGTACATCGAGAGCCCCTCTCCTAGATTGTCATTTTAGAGACGTCCAGCAGTTCTTCGTCGTTCTTTACGAAAAATCAGGTGGCATGTTTTTAGTGAAAAGCCTGTAAAAGGAGCTTTTCGAAAAAAAAACAGCCGGAACGGAAAGACTGCCCCCAACAGCGGCTGCTCTTGAGCAGCATACCAAACGCGCCTACCTGTACATCTAGATACGGGTATCATCGTTTTGTCCAAAACTTTCCCAACTGGGTCCAGGCTTATACGGCTGGGTGAAGCATGACGAAAGCCGGGAGCCTTTCTGGGCTAATTTTCCTGAGGCAGCGACAATTTGCAAAGAACTGCTCAAACGTGGCTGTAAAACGAAATGCAAAAATAGTTGCAAATATGCAAAAGCTTAAATGCACAGATCTCTGTTCGTGCAAAGGTTGTGATAATCAATACAATCAGTAGTGCACTTCTTGTAGCTTTAATTGTCAGAAGTCGATTTCGACCTGTATCCTGTCCGTGAGAACCTCGTTTTCTTCTCTTTTTTAGCAATCTTGATGAAGAAACATGTCGAAATCGGCTATTTTATTCTTATGATCCATCTGATTGTTTAACTGTTTTGAAAAACCTGAAGTAGTTTAGTATTTTACATTTTATCATCATAATAGTACGCTTCTTACGTCCGAAGTTCCTTAAGTCAAGCTGTTTGAGTTGAATAAGTGATTCTTTTTTACTGAAAGCTTATTGAGGAGATCTGAAACTGTAATTAATTACTTACAGTCCAAAACGTATGATCTCCTTTGGAACGTTACAAGGAGGGTAAGAGTTTTTGTAAGAGCATGGCATAAAAACCGTGGTTTTGAAACAGGTAAATCTTGAAACAAGAATCCGATTGCAAAAAAAAAACATTTTTGGAATCGAAAGACTCGAATTAGTCAGAAAAGAGATATTAAACTCGGTCATCGCTCATTCTCAAAATTTGCGTTATTTTCTTCGCGCCGAAAAACGCAAAGCAGCGCGGAACCACGGAGACAAATTTGAATTTGCGACTCAATCGATTCTTCACATTTTCTGTTGCATGTTCACCAGTTTCTATGGGATTGCGATGAAAAATACAAAGTCAGAAAGCGGAAATTACTCAGAAGTGCATGGAGCGTAGTGATGAAAAGGATGATAACCCAGTAACGAGGAGTCGAACGAAAAAGTTAAGCACATTCTTGGGATCAGGAGAGACAAATTAGTGAGACAGGACCCTCTGATCGGAAAAATTTCCCACTCTGAAAGTCAGCTATTTTTTCCCGCGCGGAAAAACACTAAACGGTGAAATAATCGCGTTGGAAAATTTGGCTCTGCCCCCAGTCAGATTTTCCATATTTTTCTGCACATTTCTGCCAAATTTCATGCTTTTACCATAAAATGCACAAACCTGACGCTTATGTACCTAACTAATAGAACCGCATTATTTGTACACCTTACTATTTGAAATACGGTTAGTCTTTCAGATAAAAAAAAAACTAAACAAACAAAAAAAAATTGCAAATAACCTAGATTATCATATACTACAATGACCATTAAGATCAGACTTTGTCGTCAAGATAGCCAGGGCAAAAACTTTAACTGACAAAATTAATGTTAAATTATTTTTTTCGGAATAAGTGTGCTTTGTACAGAATACAATTTGATGATTATGCCATCTATGCAAATCACCGATCAACGATCAACCTGAATAGATACTTTTTCCGTCAAATTACTTTTGCATTTTGCTTCTATAAATAACATAAACTGTCTGTCATTTTAGCTGATCAAAATTAATGCACACAACTTCAAATTAGGCTATTAATTTATACCAGTTTGAAAAAGGCGTCATTGAAGATTAGGTAGGCTACCTGCCATCCATGTGTAAAATATTTAGCACAGGCTAATTTTTTAATCATGATTTTGCCCCACTACTGGGGTGTTATTCTAGTATTTTTGAAAGGTAAGAATACAGCTGCCTTTTAAAAAAGAAATATGCTGCATCAAACAATAAAGAGATATATTACTTAGGGCTAGTGTAGGCCTATATCTGTGATGGGATACCACCAGATGACTAATTTGACAGTGTATAGGCCTAGGTATATATATACAAATCTATAAATTAGCCAACCAGTATTTTAATCCTAGAAGTCCAGCTGGACATATGGAAACATATTAAGAAAACAATTTTTACTCCATAATATGCAGAATAATCCTAGTTAAAACATTTTGCAGGGGGAGAGGCTTTATCTTCACTTCTTTCCTTGTTTTTCCAGTTTTTCTAAGAAATTTATGAATTTCTTAGGACCTATAGGCTATATACATAAAATATATACCCCCCCCCCCCAAATGTGCAAATATTTAGCTAGAATTGCATCCTCAATCTAAATATTACTATCATTTGCACCACAAACAAACTTTACTCCCACATTAGCCATTTGGCAGATGTCCTATCTGTGACCATTATGGGTTGGGTTAATTTGAAGCTTCCAGTTTCAAACTAATGTGCTATATGAATAGGAGTAAATTTTCAGAATAGAGGCTGTTCAAAAAATAGATGCTAAAACAAAAAGAGAGGTATTTTTATATTGCTGATTTTATAGTGAAAGTTTTGTTTTTGACAATTCATCCCCAGATGCCCCTCTAATTGTCTCATATAGCCCTAGGCTAGGCTATGTAAAAAACATAATAAATAATAAAAACTGATTCAAAAACAGATGTAAATAGGAGAAATATAGCCAAGGGCTTTACAAAACTATTAAATAGAGAGCTAGGGATGAGTTGTCTTAAAATGCAAAGAAAACTAATACTGAACATAAAATTAGACATAAAAAATGTGTCCCTTTTTGTTCTATCATGTCAGCTTCTACAGAGCCACTGTTCCAATGGTGCCATTTCTGAAAACTTTGAGGGGGGGGGGGCAAAGATCAATTTTGGGCTGTTGTCCAGACTCAAAATGTAATTACTCTGTTTGGTAGACTACTCTTCAAGTTGGTTTTTGAACACACATTAAAGCAGTGTAATTTGTTTAGGTTTTGCCTTTTGCAACCTGGTTAGGGACCAAAAAATTGTTGGTTTGCTGGTTGGGACCATTTTATGGGCCTCTCTAAAAAGTCAAGTTTGGTTAATGCTAATGAAATAAAATAAAATAGGATGAATATATAATAGTTTAGAAACAAATTTAGGCTATAGATTTGCGCTTTAGGGGGTGGGGGGGGGTTGGGTTAAACCATTACAAATATTAAATATGTAACCTAACCTAGGTACCTCCCCCCCCTAAAATCCAAAAAAACACAGTTTAATATTATATATGCAATGAAAACCTTGCTATCATTGCCTGCTCTACAACAGTTAAGGCATCACAAAATGGGTTTTATCATTGCCAGTCTATAGTGATTAAGCCAAGAGGCCCATAAAATGGGATTGTACCAAATTGTTAGTGGATAGAACATTTACCACATAAATTAAAAACTGAAAGTTATATGCAGTTACTTAAGCATCCTTGGCTTCATTTTTGCTGCAAAGTTGTCCACAAGCTTTTGAAAATCAAGCTCCTTCACTGCAGCCTTTTCAGAAAACATAAGGAGCAAATGCAAAAGTTGCTCATTGTCCATTGTTGTCCAAAGGTTGTTCTTTTGAGCACATTGTGAGCAGGAGTGTGAGGACTACCCTCACAACCTCAAGAACTTTAGAATAAGCTTCTTTCAATCCTTCTAGGCTTCTGAAAAGATCTAAAGTGTTTGCCAGTTTCTGTAGAAGCTGCAACACATATGCACAAGCTATCAAAGCTTGACTCTTCAGCTCTATAACACCAATGCCGGCCTTATCAAAGTATGTTGTGATCTTGAGAAGTAAATCTGTGTTCATGAAGTCTTTGGATTTGGGGTTAAAGCATTGTGTGGCTTCTAGTACTGGCAGTTGGACAAAAAAAAAAATGCTTTTCAAACTCATTTACCACTCTGTCCAAAATCTTGTAGAACTTGGAGGTGTGGATAAGGAAGGGGCAATCCCCCTCCTGTATGGAATAAATTCTGCTCATTTTGGGGTTTAGTGTTATTTTTTACTTAGAGAATAACAGAAACAGATGCATTTTTAAATGTTTCTTTTGTACCCCTCAAAAAAATCTTTGCTGGTAAATACTCTTTTGCTGGCTTTTTATTAGAAAATTTTTCACAGAGGGGATTGCCAGTATGATTTTAAAAACAATCAGAAATTAAAGTCTTTTTGAAATGAAAGTGTACAAGAAACATTTTTTACCTAAAACTGTCTGCAATAAAGATTCTGGGTGGAGTCTTCAGCTAGAATAGAATTGTGTTGGGGAAATTTTCCTGGGGGGGGGGGTATTATTATGTGAAAAAAGCTTTCCTTGGTTGAATTTTTCTCCTCCTTCCTCTGTGGAGGAAGGAATTTTTTCATGGAGGAGAGCCAGATTTCCTGGCATTATTTGAGAACAATTAGACATTAAATTAAAAAAACAAAATGTTTTAACTGAAAATAAGGAGCAACATCAAAACTTAAAATGGACAGAAATTATAACATATACTTTAATATAGTTTAGTATATAGTATACTATAGTATAGTCTAGTATATAGTGTATGTTTACTTTAGTATATATATACTTTTAATTAATTGTAAGTTTTGACTTTTTGTCCCAATTCTTTAAGAGTAACTCCTGAAACAGAATGGCCATTTAATAAGAATAGTAAACTTTTTTTTTTATTTCCAATCATTAGTTATGAAAGGGTGTTGGTGGGTGCAGAGTGGGGACAGGGGATGGTGCCTGAAACCACCTTGAGGGAGCTGGATTTCTCAGCATGATCTGATTAACAATTAGAAATTAAAATTTAGAAAAATAAGTTTTTTCAACTGAAAGTACAGAAAAACATTGAAAAAGACAAAAAATTAGTGCATATATGAGTGAGGTTGCACCCTTCTAAAACCCTTGCTCTTTAAACTAAAGTCTCTATTGCTTTGACAAAGCTTTTATTCTCATTAAACAGCCCTACAATGTTTGTGAAGTCTTTCTTAAAGGATTGAGAAAAAAAAGTAAAAATTTAGCATAAAGAAAGAGGGGTTTGAGAGCAGCCCCTCATATATGGAAAATTTTTATTTATTTTAAGTTTTAATATGGGTCCTTACTTTTAGTTAAAAAACTTGTTTTTCTCTTAAAATTCATCCAGATTGGATAATTATTCAAAACTTTCAAGAATAGGAGGTCTTCTAACTAAGGAATAAAAATGAAGAATTGGTGGTTAGTGTTCAAGTGACAGCATTGCAGTTCTGTCAATGAAAAAAACTTGAAGGTAGATTTACTTACAGTTGGCTTGAAAAACAAAGCCAATTATTGTTGCATCTTCACTTCTTCTTTTCATTGGGCTTTTATTTTCCTTTTTTTTGCACCACTCACACTAGATGAACTTGTAATATTCCTTACTTACTTGCCATGCTTTGCTTGTATTTTGTGTATGTGTACTGTTATGTATTGCTTGTGCTTTTGCTTATGCTTGCTGTTATGTATTGCTTATGCTTGTATTATTTCAGGTTTTGTGACCTGGGTTTTTGAAGTATATGCTTGAAGAGACAAATCGTTACATGGTGTCAGAGTAGAAGATGGATACCACCGTCCCATATTCTGAGCTGAACTGGGAATCGGACAATCTAAAAGAGGCTTGGACTAGATTCAAAAGTCATGCTAATCTAATGTTTGATGAACCCTTGAGCGGAAAAAGTGAGAAAATCAAGTGTGCATATCTGCTAATTTGGCTTGGTGAAAAAGGACGAGATGTGTTCAGCACTTGGACGCTAGCAGCTGATGAAAAAGACAAAATTTGTGTATACCTTGCCAAATTTGATGACTACTTTAATCCACAATCAAACCCCATATTCTCCCAATATACATTCCACAAACGTGACCAAAGGGAAGGCGAAACTATAGAACAATATGCAACTGAACTGAAAATCTTAGTGCGAGACTGCTCATATGGAGCTACGATTGTTGACGAAATGGTCCGTGATCGCCTCATCTTCGGAACATCATCCCAGAAGATTCGTGAAAGACTACTGCAATCGGGATCCAAATTGACTCTCTCAGATTCTATCAAAGTAGCAAGAACCTACACAGAAATCCAGGTACAACTTAATACAAGGTCAGCAGAATCAACCAGTCATGGAAAACAAGAAGTCGATATCATCAAGAAGAATCAAAATAGACTGTGGACACCCAATCGTGACCGAATTGAAAACCGTGAATGTTACTTCTGTGGTGGAGACTATTCACAGAATCACCAGTGCCCTGCAAAAGGGAAGATCTGCAGTAACTGCAGAAAACCCAACCATTTTGCACGTGTCTGCCATGGTAGCAAAAAGACTGTGAACATCATCAGTTCTGAAGCTCAACAAACTGACGAACTATTCATCCATCAACTAAAGATGGATAAAGCTGATGACCAGCCATATGCTAAACTAAGAATCGCCAACCAGTTCAGTGTGAAATTCAAGATTGACACAGGGACACAAGCTAGTAACATTACCAGACAGACGGTGGAAAGACTGAATCCAGAACCTGCAATCCACCCTACAAACCCCATTTTAACAAGCTTTTGTGGTCAGACTATTCCCGTCCTGGGGACATGTAAGATCGACTGTGCCTACAAATCAAATGATAGTCAACCCATAGAGTTTTTTGTAGTGCAGTCAGCCCCTACTCCTATCCTTGGCTTCAGTGCGAGTCGTAAGCTGAACCTGATAAAGCTGATACTTAGTCTTCAATCTGGACAGCTCAGCACCGATAAGATACTCACCGAATTTTCCGACCTATTTGAAGGAGTTGGGAAACTGGAAGGTGAATGTAAAATAATCCTCAAGGAAGGTTCACAGCCATCCATTCAGCCCACGAGACGAATCCCCTTGAGTCTCCAGTCCAAATTCAAGGAAGAACTAGATTGTATGGAAAACCTAGAAGTCATCAAGAAGGAGACTCATCCAACTGATTGGGTGAACTCAACTGTAGTTTTTGAGAAACCAGATGGAACCTTGAGAGTCTGTATAGATCCTCATGACCTCAACAAAGCCATAAAGAGACCCTACCATCCCATGCCAACTTTTGAGGAAGCTGTGCAAAAGCTTGTAGGCACTAAGTATTTCTCCAAGCTAGATGCCCGAACAGGATATTGGAACTTATGTCTTGATGACGAATCTTCCGAACTGACTACCTTCTCAACTCCATATGGGCGATACAAATTTAGACGTATGCCCTTTGGACTCAAGTCTGCACAAGATGAGTTCCAACGCCACATGGAAGAGGCATTCAGCAACCTCAAGAGATTCTCAGTAATTTCAGATGACATGATCATATCTGGTGTATCTGAAGAGGACCATGACAGAAATCTTCAAAAAACCCTTTTAAGAGCTATAGAAAAGGGAGTCAAGCTTAACAAAGATAAGTGCATCTTCAATTCAGCTTCGATACCTTACTTTGGACACATCATTTCCGAAAACGGAATCCATCCAGATCCCGAGAAGATCCGAGCAATAGAGAAAATGCCATCACCCAAATCCCAGGAAGAACTACAAACAGCCCTTGGGATGCTAAACTACCTCTCACGCTATATCCCAAATTTGTCAAGCCTCAATGAACCTCTTAGGACCTTAGCTAAGCAGAAGCAATTCAACTGGACGAATGAACACGAAGCCACACTCACGAAAATTAAAGCATCGATCATAACAACAATTTTGCTCTTCGATCCTACAAAAAACCAAATAGAGATCCAAGTTGATGCTTCCAAATCAGGACTCGGTGCTGTCCTGCTTCAAGAGAATAAAATTGTTTCATTCGCATCGAAATCGCTGAATGAAACAGAGCAGAGATACTCGCAAATTGAAAAGGAGCTGTATGCCATTGTTTTTGGATGTCGCCATTTTCATCAGTATCTCTATGGCTGTCACTTCCAAGTCATCAGTGACCATAAGCCCCTGGAAACAATCCTCAATCGGCCGATCAATAAGTCGTCGCCAAGACTTCAAAGAATGTTGTTACATCTACAACCCTACAATTTCAGCATAATATATTGACCAGGCACTGAAATACCGATCCCAATACCCTGTCCCAGCTCCAATTAGAAACTAAGAAAACATTGCATCACAGAGAAATTGAATACTATGTACACTCCGTTATGAAACTACTGCCAATCAGTCAAGAAAAGCTATCTGAGTTGAAACAAGAAACGCTCAGAGATCCACAGCTGAGGGTTCTGAGGAAAATGGTAGAAGAAGGTTGGCCCGAAAAAAGATCAATGGTTCCGTCATCCATAGCTGAATTCTGGACAGTTAAAAGTAATCTCAGTGTTGTTGATGACATCATCATGAAAGATGACCGTCTTGTCATCCCAGACAGCATGCAAATCGCTGTATTGCAAAGCATCCATGCTTCGCATCTTGGTATTGAGAAGACGAAAAACAGAGACAGATCAGTCATTTTCTGGCCAAAGATGAGTCAGACAATAGAAAAATTTGTCAAGATGTGTGATGCGTGCTGCACTTATTCTACAGCAAATTCAAGAAAAACTGTGCTTCATCACAATAGTCCCAGCTACCCTTGGGAGCACGTTGGCATTGATCTGTTTTACATATCTGGAAGATACTCTCTGTTCATAGTGGATTATTACAGTTGATTTTTTTTATTTGTTGGGCATGGACAAAAAAAATAAACCAAACTCAAAATACAGAAGCTAAAATCTAACATATCTAGATTAGGGATAACCTTTATTATTAAATCTGATAAAGGCCCACAATTAACTTCAGAAATGTTCAAAGATTTCATGAGACAGTGGGGAATACGACACAAAACCTCTAGCCCGAACCATCCTCAGTCCAACGGACTTGCTGAGAAAACAGTTGGTATTGCTAAGGCCATGATCATGAAAACAAAGAAATCTAAAACTGACCTCGAGCTAGCTCTCCTTGAGTACCACAACACACCAGTCGATGGTCTAGCTTCCCCAGCCCAACTGCTAATGAGTAGAAACTTGAGATCCCTAGTGCCCTGCACCATTGAGCACTTATCTCCAAAAGTCGTACCTATGCAGGAATTCATGTCCGCAAGGAATAAAGAAAGGGAAAGACAGAGACGCTACTATGATCAACATACCAAAAGCCTTAATCCGCTGCAGATAGGCCAACAAGTTCGAGTATGGTCCAACGATCAAACCTGGCAACCTGCAACAGTCCTCCGAGAAGCAGATGCGCCACGATCGTATGTAGTACAGACGAGAGCAAACAGACAATACCGCCGGAATAGAAAGCACTTGAAAGTCGTGACTACAGATGAGAAGAGTTCTGATTCTGATTCAAACACTGGCAGCTTGTGAGTACACGATTCAAGGCATCACTCTCCGGACTTACCCCAAACAGAGGACGTGCACTTTCGCCAAGCCAGCATGCCAGAATTGCCGGTCGCCCGTGACCAGGAAAACACTGTGGTCTCCCTGCCTTCCGCGGCCGAAGTCGACAACAGTCTCAGAAGTTCTGTAACTACTAGGAGTGGTCGACAAGTCAAGCCACCGTCAAGAATAAACCTTTAATTGACAAGCTCTTCCGAAAAGAAGGGAGATGTAATACTCCTTACTTACTTGCCATGCTTTGCTTGTATTTTGTGTATGTTTGCTGTTATGTATTGCTTGTGCTTTTGCTTATGCTTGCTGTTATGTATTGCTTGTGCTTTGCTTATGCTTGTATTATTTCAGGTTTTGTGACCTGGGTTTTTGAAGTATATGCTTGAAGAGACAAATCGTTACAAACTCATGTTTCAGTTATTTGATTTGAAGTTGAACTTGATTCAACACTTTTTCCATACTATAAGGGTTAATACAATGTCCTAACACAATAGCATTTTAGGGGCAACTGATGTACACATGAAAGCACAGTTCTTTATTCAAAAAATGTTAATGATACACTAAATCCCAGTAGAGAGAATATATTCCATCAACAAAGGCTATATGCTCTGTAAAAAAAAGTGAATATATTTAAAACAAAACAAGATTCATACTCTGCCTCTGCACATGGACGATTCTGATGTACATGTCATGGTATGCCTATAGACAAGGCTGTACCCATGATTTTTTTTGTAGGGGGTTTTACTAAATTTTTTTTTTTTTGGGGGGGGGGCTACACAAAAAAAAACATACAAAATTTTTTTATATCCATTTTTACGTTTTTAAATAAGGCTTTCCAAAACCGTGAATTTTAATTTTTCATTTCCACAGAGGGAAGGAATTTTAGTACTTGTGTATTATGCACCTCTCACTCAAGTTCATGCTGTGTAAAATCTGAGAACACACCAGTTTTTTTTTTAGTTTCTTTGTTTAAAATTTGGGCTGTATCAAATAAATTTCAATCAAATAAAAATCAGCCCAAATAAATTTGGGCTGTAGATTTGTGCATTAGAAGGGGTGAGGGTAAAGTATAGTGAGTCTGCATGCAAAACGTGTTTCAATTTTATTCAATTCAATTCATTAAATGCTACAATAATTACATAAATAGACATGGGTGCTAGAGGTCCAACAAGCATAGCTCGTGGAGGACCTCGTACCCAACACAAAATCCACACAAAACAGGACAAATCAAGGAAGGAAAAAAAAATATATAACAATATCTCGAAAATATAACCAGAATATGAGGAGAAAACAAACAAAAAACAACTGCTACACAATAACTTTAGACTTAATTTTCTCCAAACTGAAATTTTCCTGTAATTCAAGTAAATTCCAAACCATTAATAATAATATTTGACAACGGGGTTCTAATCTGATCTAACATTATAAGAGAAGAAAGAAGAAAAGAAAAAAAAACTAGATACAGTAAACCGGAGAAAAATAGATAAAGCAAAATAAATCAACAAATAAAGAAAAAGAAAATACTTCAAGCCTTAGAGAATATTTTTCTGCAAAACGAAGTTTTTAATAAGAGAAAGTTCACTGGGAATAGAGTTCCAAAGAGCAATTGCTCTATAAATTGGTGACCTCTGAGCTGCTGAGGATACCCTTTTAGGCAGCCGAAATTGGTGAACAGAGCTCCGAAGCAAAGTCTGGCACTTACGTGTTGATGCTAGATCAAAGTAGGATAAGATGTTTGGAGGAAGCAAGAAATTGAAGGCTTGATGAACTAGTTTTGGGTTCTGCTTCTTTATAACCACATGTAAGGCATCTAGACCAGTGTCACTGCAAAGATCAGTTGTAGGATAGAATCAGGAAAGGCGAAAAGTTGCCTTCACCACTCTAATCTATGTTGTTTGGAGTTGCCAAAGGGAAGAATAGTTAGTATTGTCCCATACAGTGCAGCAATAAGAAAGATAAGGAAGAATAAATGCATAGTAAAGAGAAGGCATTACATCAGGAGTAAGAAATTGATTGGCACGATGAAGCATAGACACTTGACGAGAAATTATAGAATGTGTATAGGAAATATGAGTTTTGAAAGAAAGAAAACAATCAACATGCACACCAAGAAGTTTGAGACAAGAGCACTGGGGAATTATATCAGTACCATAAAAACAAAGATTGTTGGAGAAGGTTCAGACATGTGGTATGGGGTTCGAAAATGAATAATGCTACTCTTAGAGCTATTCAACAGCATCCCATTCTACTTACACCAATCACGCACATGGTTGAGCAGTAGCTGAGCCTTAGCAACAGCAGAGGACAGATCATTAGAAACCACAAAAAAAATTACTATTGTCTGCAAACAAAACAGTGTGGGAATCAAGGTTGGGAGATGGAGGAAGGTCATTAATATAAATAAGAAAAGGAGGACCTTGAGGTCCCCCTTTGGAAACCAAGGCTAGATCAGAATATTTCCCATCATAACACACAAACTGTGATCTAATAGACTGGTAAGATTTAAACCATTCAAAAGCAATTCCCCAAACTCAAAGTAGAGACAGTTTTCCCAGTAAGACAAAATGATCTACCATGTTCAAAGCTTTATAAAAATCTACTGGTGATCACACAGAACAGAACCACTTCCAGTTGAAGCACGAGTAGACAGAAATGAAAAAAGCCTCTTAAGCACAACTTTTTCAAGTAATTTCGAGAAAATTGGGAGAAGTGATATAGGTCTATAACTTGACACTAAGCTGGGTTCTTCTTAAAAAGAGGGATTACTTTTGCAATTTTAATAGGACCAGGGTATACACCTTTTGAAATAGATAGATTAAAAATATGGGTAAGAGGTTCAACAACATAAGAAGAAACAGACTTAAGCACATGGTTTATTAGTCCAAGTGCATCAGCTGTGTTACTACTACTTAAAGAAGAAATAAAATCACGGATCTCTATGCTTGAACAAGGAGTTAGAAAAATACTTCTCTCAGCTGGTCAGGATTTACCTAGTTTAGAAAGGAGGGGGTCTTAACAGTTAGTAGGGTGGTAAAGTAAGAGTTGAAGGCACTAGGTACAGCTGCTTTTATCAATAGTTGAACTATCTGCATTCTTGAAGGTGGTAGGCTGTTTCTTTGATTGCTTCCTATGAGATAAAGCTTCATTAACTACACTCCAAACTTTCTGTAAATTATCTTTGCATTCCTGAATTTTCAACAAAAAATAATTCTTCTTAGCTAGTGTAATTGTTCATGTTAATACATCCTTATAGTGCTTATACTTTGATAAATCATCAGGATCAAGGGTTTTGCAAGCCAGCTTAAAAAGCTCTGACTTCTGCATTGTTGATTTCACAAGACTAGGCATCTTGGGTTTATATTTACTAGAAGATTTTACTAGTGGAATTTTTTTTTCAATTAGCATTTGCAGCAGACTCATTAATGAGGCTGATGCCCAATTAACTTCTTCAGGATTCATTAGTGAAGACCAATCACTAGCACTTAGTTAAGAATTAAGGTCATGAACATTTCCCTGATTGTAAGTCCTTGAACAAAACTCACCTTCGGCACCTCTCGGCTCAGTATTTTTATTTTGGCAACAGAACAATGAATTGGAAAATGGTCAGAAAGATCAGAGAAAATAATACCAGAGGAAAATTTAATATCATTTTTAGGAGACAGAAAAATGTTGTCAATCAGAGTTACAGAAGATCTGACTGGAATGAAAATGCAAGGAAGAAGGCCAAAGGAAGAAATAGATTAAAAAAAAACGGTCAGGCTCATCATCACACCTAACTTTCAATAAATTGCAGTTAAAGTCTCCAACCATAAAAAACATTTATTGAAGCAAGCTTATCAAAGTTCATCAATTAATTCAGAAAATTTCCCTTATTGGGAAAGGTGGAGGCTTATAAAATAAACAAATAATATCACCACTTACTGTATCATCTGACAGGTCAACAACCGAAGCATACATACTTCTATTATTTACAGCTGGATCAGAAATCTTCTCAAGGTCTGAACGTCTCACAACATTAAGATTACTTCTGACAAAAAGGAATATACCACCAGAACACTTAGTTAGAGATCTAGTTGAGTGGTATGTGGTAAAACCTGATATGTCATACTCAGACATATCATCACTTGAAGACAGCCAGGTCTCTGTGAGACCTAATACATCATAAGAGCAATTAACACCACCAATATATTGCAGAACATTATCCCTTTTGTACCTTCAACCTTGCCCATTCACAGTATACACATTAAAGTTTTTAACCGAAGACATTAAAGGCAGCAGTTTTTGGGAATAATGCTGATTAGAATAGTGACAACAGTCAGATTGATGAAGAGATTTTAACAGATGATTATTTTCACTATCATCACTAGAAACAAAAGGTGAATCAAAACACACTGAATCATGAAGAGAAAGTTTAGTTGGGGAAGAAAAAGAATCTTGAGTATCATCCATTTTCATTGTCCAATATTTGGAAAAGTGGTGCAACAGATAAAGCTAAATTAGTGTGGACAGGAAAAATACAGCATGGAAAATAAGTTAAAAAAATAAACTGCATGTAGTAATTTTGATGACAAGAGAAAAAGTACAAGCCAAAGAAAAAAAAATGGGCAAAATAATAACCAAGCAGATTAAATTTTGTTGTGAAGAGAAGAGTTATGTTAAGCAGCACTAGTCATTCTGAAACAATACTGGCAAAAGATTCTTGCAAAACAGGAAGGGTGTTAATGTCACCAATGGATGATATTTTGAGTACCTTACTTCCACTTTTGACAAAAATATCACCATTCACAGCCCATGCATTATTCCTTCCACAATGGGTTTTAGCTTGTGAAAGTAAGGTAAGCCTAGGTTTAGTCAAAGGCTCATTAATGACCACACCAGATCCTTTTTATTTTTGAGAAGCTAGAATTGTACTCTCAGGTTGCAGAACTCAATAATAACTGGTCAGTTTTTATTACCTACTCGTTTTCCAAAACGTTTCACAAACACAATGTCACTGTTCAAAAGACTAATGCCAGGAAACTTATCTTGGCAAAGTGACAAAAACTTAGGTTCTGGGTTGTCAAATGTAGTATCCTCAGGTAATCCAAACACAATGAGTTGATTTTTTAATTATTGCTGCTGAAGTTGATCAGTTTGAGCAGCAACATGATCAGCAAGCTTTTTTTCAATGTCTGTAATTTTACCAGAAAAGTCCAATTCTTGAAGCTGTGTACTGACCATCTGTTTAATGTATTCTTGGATGGAGCCAGACATTAGGTCATTTACTGCCAAATTAAGATCAACTTTGCCACCTTTCATTGGCAGACCAAGGGATTGAACTTGTGACTGAATACTCTTTGTAACAGTAGTAAGCAGGGATTTAAAGACATTTCTTCAATGGACTTTGCAATCTTCTTCAAATTAGTAATATATGTCTGAATCTCAGGCGTAACAATGGCAGGATTACTTGGGTTAGCAGGTTTAGACCTAGCAGCAACATCAGGAGATTGGCTCCTGGTAGACATTTCAAAGAAGCAATATGAGCAAAGCACAGCAGCAAGCAGAAGCAAGCAGATACTGAGTAGCAGTAGGATTGGTGGAAATTATTAGAAAATTGGAAAGAATCTTACCCTTATAGTCCCTTCTTTACCGTAGGGGTATCGTTGGATATACTTGTCAGTTGTTATAGGGACCAATGTTGAGTTGCCAATGGTTGTTACTTCTTGTTATAAACCAATAAGATAAAGTTCAGCTCATATGTCTCGAATTTTGAATTTCACGCCCTCCTGAATTTTGAATTTCACATTTGGTACAATTATTCTGCATATTAGATAGATATATTGATAATTGTATTTTAAAGCCAAATATATGGGAATGAACACAATAAAATAAAATAAATGTAAGGCACAAATAACATAACCTTTGATGAGCAATCATCATAAAACTCTTAAATGAAACACTACATTAATCTAATAATATTGCTTAATGCTTGAAAAAAAAAGGTCATTGAAAAAAAAAAAAAAACTCAACACTTATAAAAAACAATTAAATGAAACATTACCATTTAATTTATACTGGTATTTTTTTTTTTTTTTTTATTTTTTTTTTTTTTTTTTTTACTTAACACAATTTCCAGATAGCTCACTATTCTTCTGTAATTTTTTAGTGGGTATATACCTAGTAATTTTTTTTTCTTACTTTAAACTGTCCAAATGCTTTACCCCCCTCCCTTATGTGGGAATATATAGCCCAAATTATACATTTCACATATATTCTGTCACTTGTCTTGTCTCACACTAAGCACAAAAAAACTAATGAAGAAACCGGCTTGTTCTCGAGCTTTACTTGAGTGAGTGGAACATATTACACAAGTATCAAAACTCCTTCCCCCTAAGGAAATAAAAAAAAACTCAAATAAAATTCTCAAATTTGGAAAGCCTTATTTTCCAGAGGAGGGCCTTATTTGCCAGTTTTTCCGGGGCGTATTTTCTGGGGGAGTAAACACCGGCCACCAGGGCATCGTTTCAGGGGGCAGTTCCCCCTTAATTTGGAGGAAAAAATTATTATATATCCCATGCCCCTTGACTATCAAGGTATGGACCCTTTTGCCCCCCTCCCCCAAAGAAAAGGCTGGAGATTTGCCCCTGTGTATAATCTCTTACTGATTGTTAAGAAAAGCACTGTCTATTTAATGTGTATATAGCATAAATAATATGCATTGTGTATCAGCAAAATTTTCAATCAAGGTGGTTAACACAACAGGGAACTCCCAAAGATGTCAGATTATTCAAAACAACACTTCATTTGAGCTGATTGTTAATGTGTTCCAAGCAGGTCTGTCCTATATTTTTAGAGACTGTCCTTTCCTGAACTTTAAACAGAAAAAATATAAAATATAAAGAGTAATGAAGAATGTTTAGCCTCCCCAAATTGCATTAGTAAGGATGATGAATACATTAAAAAAAAAGTAAAATAGCCTGGGTCCAGGTTTTTTTACACTTGGAAAAAGCTTTGGGCCTCAAATTACATAGATCATCAACATACAAATGTGTATCACTCACACTGGATGTTCTCTCAAAAGCCAAGTTTCCTATCTGATCACAGGGGAGTTCTATGGCTGGTCTGCTTTTTTGTATAAAATAATTATATTACTATAGAAAATGTGTGTCATTCATCTATTTCTATAGTTTTCAAAGTATTTACCACATAAATATTTTGGCCTGACAGTGGCTATTTACTAAATATTGGTGCCTATCTAAATTTTTTATTTCTACATACCTGTACATGCGGGAAGGTTGTTGATGATGAATTTCATTGAGTTTGCTTAAATGATTTCCTTGAAAAACCTGAGAAACTCTCTGGATGCCCCCCCCCCGGGATAAATCTTCATATGTCTCCAAAACTGTTGCTGTGTGCACCTACGTGTGTCTATGAATACTTTTATGTATGAACGTTTTGTTTGCATTTAAATGGATGACTAGTCCAGAAAACCCTCTTATTTTGGGAATATTTCAGGCAATAGAATGAATCATACACTTTGTACCCTGACTATTGATGCTGAAACACTGAATATGCTCCTGAATGATACAAGTGGAAGCAGCAGGCAAGAGTCAATTGTGGAGAGCTATGAATGTCCTGGAACCTCTTTTCCAGCTTCTTTTCTTAAATGTTGTCCAGAAGGCTTGCAACCATTATGCTGTCCAGTAGAACAATTTCAAATAATTGAAAGGTGTCTTTCCTTTTTTCCAGTATTTTTGTCATCTTGCTATTATTTGTTAGTTGCTTGTCTTTTGCTAATTTGATTGCCCCTTTTGCGATTAATACTTAAAGGATTTAATTTCATTTAAGGGTGTTTGAAACAGTAATCATACTATATGTTGTAAGACAGTGCCATACAGCTCAATCTGGTGTTTTTTGATATTTTATATAAAAAAGTTAAAGGATAAAGGATCAACCAGGGATGCTGATGTCTGTCTCAAGGCCGTTAATTAAGTAATATCCATAGAATACTTAGACAGTTTTTGCAGAAATTCTGTAGATCAGTGGCACTTATACAAAAATATTAGGGGATGGGGAAATGTATTTTTGAAATCTAAGGTGGGAGGCCAATTTTGTTTTCTTTTTCAGTTTGCTCTAATGAAAATACCAGAAAAAAGTGTTTTTCGATTAAAATGCCAAAAACTATCATCTGCATCAGTTTTCAAACTGTTCGTTAAGTAAGGAACAATGTGGCTCAGTAGTAACCGAAACTCTAAGAAACAGAGTATAGATAACATTAGATACATCAAAAGAATCGAATTTCGATGCTTATTCAAAATGTGTAAAATTCACCAAATTTAATGGCACCCATCAAAAGTTACAAGCGTGAAAAAATTTGCCAAAAGTTTGAAAAAGGGAGGAAACACTCCCAAAACAACATGCAATCTCAATGAAATCACACCATCAAATTCAGCATACTAGAGATCAGCACTGTACAGTTTTCAAGCTCCTATGCACAAAAATGTGGAGTTTTGCATTTTTTGCCAGAAGAAAGATCACAGATACGTGTTTATTTGTTTTTTTTTCCCCCAGGGGTGATTGTATTGAACCAGTGACCGTAGGAGATCGAGAGAAAGCTCATTTGATCGAAAATAAAAAGTTCTAGTGCCCTTTTTAAGTAACCAAAAATATGGCAGGGCAGCTAGCCCCCCTCCCATACTCATTTTCCCCCAAAGTCACCCGATCAAAATTTTGGGATAGCAATTTTTTCAGTACAGTCTAAAAGTCTAATAATTATGTCTTTGAGGATGACTTAATCCCGCCCCTACAATCCCTTGGAAAATTGCTTTAAATTATGAACTTTGCCCATTGCGTTGTTTAGTATTGGTTGTTGGGAAATATATAGACGTTTTCAGGGGGGATTTTTCTGGTGGAGGGGGGAAGGTTGCGTGGGAGGATCTTTCCATTGATAAATTTTTCATTGTTGAAAGGGAATTTTCTATAGACGGTGAGCCGGATTTCCCAGCATTATTAAAAAAAACGATCAGAAATTAAATAAAAAAAACATTTTTTTTCAGCTGAAAATAAGGAGCAACATTTAAACTTAACGAACACAAATATTACGTATATGAGGGGGGTCGCCCCCTCCTTAATACTTCTCTCATTACGTTTTTTTTAGAGCTTTTAAAAGAGCTTATTATTCTAATTAAACGGCCTTTAGTACTCCAGTAGGTTTTACTGGTCTGTTATTTACTGTCTGCTGTGTCAACGCTTGCCTTTTTCCCTACAAATAGTAGATCAATATTAATCGGCGAGGATAAAATTGCATTCAAGCTCATTCTGCCTTATATTCCAATAAGATCAAACACTAGATCTGGAATTTTCCGTTGAGGGGAGTGCCAAATAACTGGAACAAAAATCAAACTTAGGTTATTTTAAGGTTATTATTACATAAAAAAAAATAATATGCAAATTTCGTTTTAATTATTCCTGTACCTTGAGCAATCTTCAAAACCTGCATTAATTCGAAAACGTTCAGAAATTAAATAAAAAAACAAACAAATTTTTTAACTGAAAGTAAGGAGCGACGTTAAAACTTAAAACGAAGAGAAATTACTCTTTAAGTTCGTAATTAGTAAAAGTAGAGTTGTGAGAAAGAGTCAAACTTTAGCGTAAAGAGCAAGGCCTTGAGGAGGGGACAGCCCCTTTCATATACAGAATATTTTTTGTTCGTTTTAAGTTTTAATGTTGCTCTTTACTTTCAGTTAAAAAAACTTGTTTTTTTTATTTAATATGGAAAGAAAAGGGATAAGCTAATTGTTTCTGCTTTGGCCTGCTTAAATGGTTAAGTTTAAATAATAGCTAAGCCATTTTCCAGAGATCTTCAGCTTTAGATCGCAGATTTTTTCATATTAATATTTTAATAAAATGTTTATTCTGAACAATCATTTGAACAATGAAAAATGCCCAAAATGGGTTAATAATAACTTGACTTGCTGAAAGTAAATTTTAGAGTATAATTATTAATACAAAAAATGCGAATGTTTCGGTTATCAGGCTCTGCCAGTTAGTGAGCTAAACTGCTAAAAGCATGAGATTTAATTTTTTTTTTGCTATATTGTTCATAATGAGTGTGTTGTATGAGTGTAGGCTAACTGTAACTGTCCATAATGAGCGTAACTCTAAGTGCTTTCACAAAAATCATTACTAACTGAATAAAGAGAAGTACGTTGTAGTCACTCGTTCTAAGCTTTTCCCCTTGATTTTTTTTAAATAATTTGGGTGAACCTGTGCATGCGCGTGGAAGGGAGACTTTCATCCCCGTCCCTCGTTCACTCCTCCTCCGATATCTTGATATTCTGAAGATTTTTTACTATAATCATTATTACAATTTAACTAATCTATTTCTAAAATCCCGCGTTAGCCTCGTTTTATTAGTCCACTAATAAAACGAGCAGAAACTCAAAACGTGCAGAAATTAACATAAGTTGGGCTCAAAACCCCTAAGCCTTCCCAAGGCCAGAACATAATTTGCATTTTACTGGAAAAAATACAAATGAATGTGCATTGTCAGTTTAATATTACATATTCTGATATTTAGTAATCAAAATGTTAATATTATTTGATTTATAAAGTTATAAAAGTAAAAACATTAATGCTTTTTTCAGTAAAGTGCAAATTATGTTCTGGCCTTGGGAAGGCATAGGGATTTTGAGCCCAACTTATGTTAATTTCTGTTCGTTTTTTAGTTTGACTCGGTTATTTATTATAATTTCTGTTCATTTTGGGTTTCATTTATTTATCGATGCTGATTTGTGGTAGTTTCACGCTTGGTAGATTATTTGATTTGATTTTTGCTCATTTTTTGTTTAATGGAGTTCTTTACTTTTCTTTGAAAAACTTATTTTGTGGAAAAAGTTTTTTTAATTAATTACCATCAAAGACAAGCCGTTCTGATAAATAAACTAAAAAGGATATTTATATATATATATATATATATATATATATATATATATATATATATATATATATATATATATATATATATATATATATATATATATATATATATATATATATATATATATATATATATATATATATATATATATATATATATATATATATATATATATATATATATATATTTATTTATTTAAACAAGATTTAATGAACTGAAAATAATTTCAAGAACTTAATTAGTTTAAAACTTATTACGATTTATTTAAACTAAATTAAGTGTATTTAGTTAAATAGACTGACTAAATTTAGCTTATTAATTTAGTTGACCAAATAATTATAACAGTAATTTAATACTAATTTATAATTTAATCGACTGAAAACGGATTGTATTTTAAAGGCCTGAAAAAACTGAAAATAAAAATTAAAAGCAGGATTGTGTTTAGTTGTTCAAGGACCTCTGTTTTTATAAATTGGGGGAAATGTTCCCTTACTTCCCAGAATTGAGCTTAATTATAAAGAACAGTTTACTGTAACCATTGAGATAGTGTAGCCCGCCTGTCGCAAGGCCTTCTTCTTTAAGGAGGGGTGACTCTTGAGGTATACATAGCCAAGAGACTGGCACGACTTTGAGCTCTATTGGCCTCAGGGTCCTTTTCACTGCACTGAGTTGTTAGTATTAATACTGGAAGGAGTTATGTTCAGTTACAGTATTGTATCCATAGGAATGAATTTCTTACTTATATTTCAAGAACAGAGAAAGGACTGCTCTTTCTTAGGAGAAATACACCGTTTTCCGAAGCTAAATGTCACGAAGTATAACTTTTCCGTGAGTGAGGATTCGATGCTCTTTTTTAATGTACTTTAGTTTTAGTATAATTCAGTGTGATGTTCTCTTCCTTTGAAATAGGGGGGCGGGTCTAGGGCACTTAAAACTACTAGGGCAAACTTTATCATTGGTCGAAATCGAAAGGGCTATTTATCGTTCGAAGCCTTAGGGAGAATTTAAGAAGTAAATATTAAAGCAAAGCATAGATACTCCGGGCTAAAAGCAGGATTCATTTCTTCAGTATCTGATTAACCCTCATAAATCTCCTGACTGCCTACATATAAAGGTTTGGACAGGCGGTACATACTTTAGTAGCTAAAAGGAAACACTGCCCCATTAACAAACAAAAAACATGTGTTGGAAAAGATGGTCATATTGTTTTTTTCCCAATTTTAGACGCCTCCCCTCTCTGAAAAATTCTTACCTTTCCTAATAAGTATACCCTTCATAATACCTTCCTAAAAAAAAAAAATTAGATATACTTCCTAATATATGGGGTTGTCTGTGCTTAAGTATATAGTGTCTAGTTTTTTAACTTAAAATCCCTGTTTTAAAGGAATTTCACATATGCATGATCATTCTAAAGGGGAGGGATAAATCCCCTTTTTTTCTTGAAACGGCCTTGTCCCCGGCACCTATGATGTATATAGTCTATTAGCATGAAGATACTACAGGACATGTTTCGATTTTGTATGGCTAAGTTTCTTTTCCCCTGTACTTACCTTTTTCTCCTTGGTATTTTAGCTTCGGCATGGTATGGATACCTATTATGGTAATACTACTTTGTATCTTGGCATCAGTTGTTGTGGTCGTTTGTTGCTTTTGGAGTAAATGTCCCCTATATACTACCTGCAAATCACGTCATTTTACCAATGAATCCGTTGCTTATCGTAAGTAAATTTTCAGTTTCATTATACTGATTGCTGCCAAATTTTTTAGTTCTTCCGCCTAAACTTTTAAGCCCCTTCCTCACACACACACACGCACACAAATGACCCTGTAACCGCGTCTTTCCTATCTCCCTTCATTTGGAAGGATCTATTTTGACTACGCGCGTGTTATGGTTGCTCCTGGGTGGGGGAGGGGACTCTCCTTTTATTTTTTAAGTGCTGTTTTGATGGGAACATTAGTTTTCAGACATCGAAGCGCTGGGAAAAAAGTTGAACATAAGTGTAAAGAAACGTTTTGCTTCGTGTTTAGGAAATATCTATTTTAATGTGTCCCTAGCTCTCCAAACATTGTCATACGAATGTTTAATTTAGCTTAAAGGGTACGGGGTTGAAGGGGTCTGCACCCTCTTAATATTCGGATGACTGATTATGATATTAAAAACTAACAGAAATTAAATTTACAAAACTAAAATAATTGTTATCAAAAGAAAGTAGGGAAAAAAAATAATTAAAACTAAAAATTATTTTATACAATCCTAAAAAGGGCTTAGTCCAGTTTATGCCTCTCACCCGGACTGTCTGTCTTGGCTTTTTTTTTTTTTTTTACAATTTAACCATGGCTTGATGCCCGCAACTACTGTTGAGGCGTCCAACCCTCTCACACCTGTTACATAAATACTATTTAAGGTCTAGCTGATTATTCAACATGGTGTCTAAGCTTGCTTAAACATGTTTTCATAACGCGCGTTCTGTGGCTTTTTTTTCTCAGTGCTTCAAGCATGAATGCCCTTACTCAAAAGTAAAAAGGTAAAAAAAATTATCACACTGCCTGGATCACGAAAGGGCGCACCTGCAATTGCTTTAAACAATTAAATTATTAGTTGAAATGTTTTGAAAGATAGTCGGTAAATAAAACACTTGCAGTTACTAGCTGGCTGCATTTGTTGCATTCTAAAATGCTTTCAGTAAACTATTAGTTCAATTTTACCATAAAGAACAGCGGGTTGGGGAAAAACAGTCACTTCATATGTAGAATAGCTTCTGTTTGTGTCGCTCTTTACTTTCATTTGATTTTTTTAATTATTTTTAAAATAGTTTTGGCTTGGTTACTAAACAGTTATTATATATCTTTTAAACATCTCTTCAAGTATTCTTGTTCTCATCAACACTCCACACCCTACTATGGGCACGGCATTTCTTTAATGACATTTTCATTTAGATATTGACTATTTTTGAAAAATAGATCTCGGAAAAAAATAATATGGATATGTGAATTAATTAGTATACATTTACCAACAATGTATAACCTAAGCCAAGCGGTGGTGTTAAAGATGAATTTAGTAAATTTCGTATTACCAACGCTTTCAGATTCGCCTTATATTGTTTTTCTCTAAGGACGAGTTTTTCACCATTGCAACTGGTCACTTCCCAACAGCCAATTGTAAGCTGTCACCCTAGCCGAGTGAATGACGTGCTAATTCTATGTCCTTTGGGGCTGAAGCTTGAGTCCTGATGTCGCCAATCATTTGGCGTTGAGTGAGGATCAGTGTTGTGACTCAGCCCACAGAACAACAAATTCCCACGAAACATCTGAATTTCAGATGCCAGATGGTGCGGAAAACGCCTGGTCCTGCTTTAAATACAAGTAAATGTACCGACTAAGACAATTAGCTGCAAGCCATATCAACGTGATTCCGGGTGATACCCGGAATCACAATTTCAGGTGCCAGGTGAGACGGAAGACGCCTGGTCCTGCTTTGAATACAAGTAAATGTGCTGACTAAGACAATTAGCTGCAAAACATGATTCCTGGTGATTCTCTGAATCACATGATTCATTTGAACTTCAGATGTCAGGTGATGTGGAAAACGCCTGGTCCTGATGAAAACACAAGTAAATGTACTGACTATGGAAAGTAGTTGCAAACCATACCAGCATGATTTCGGGTAATACCCGGAATCACGTGATTCCTATGAAACATCTGAACTTTAGATCCTCGGTGAGGCGGAAAACGCCTTGTCGTGCTGAAAATACAAGTAAATGTACTGACTATGAAAATTAGTTGCAAACCATATCAACGTGATTTCGGGTGATGCTCGAAATCACGTGATTCTCTTGAACTTCAGATGTCAAGTGAGGTAGAAAATGCCTGTTCGTGCTCAAAATACGAGGAATCATGGGATTCCTATGAAACATGTGAACTTCAGATGCCAGATGAGGTGGAAAACGCCTTGTTCTGCTTTAAATACAAGTAAATGTACTGGCTAAGACAATTACTTGCAAAACATATCACCGTGATTCCTGGTGATGCTCGAAATCACGTGACTCTCTTGAACTTCAGATGTCAAGTGATACGGAAAACGCCTGGTCCTGCTGAAAATACAAGTAGTAAGTAGTTACTTCCTGTATAATTATTCAAAATATGTCTTAGTTTTTGCTGGTTATCGGTAAAAGATTGTCGCATTTCTGCCTTATTTTGCACGCTTTATGCAATTGTACCAATTCAGAAAATCTCTATAAAGCCTTGACTTTCTACAGATTTGTCATTTACGACGAGGCAGGCAACTTATCTATGTATATTTCTGTCAAGTTTCATGCGGATTTTTTTTTTTGAGTAAAAGCCCCTCCGAAAAAAAAATTCTGGGTACGGCCTTGGTGCCATACCTTTATACAATGTGTAAAGATTAAGATGGGGGGGGGGGGTATCAATTCAGCAAATATCTCATCATCTGAGCAACTCTATCGATATTTTTCTCATTAGGAGTTTGGATTATTTATGGTTGTTTCTAACGACTTTCTTGAATTGAAAATCAAGTATTTTGCAGTGGGCATCAAGACATGGCGAATTGTAGGAAAAAAGCCAAGACAGATAGTCTGAGTATGTGTCTTATAGGTATGTGTTTTTATTTTGATATGCTTATCGTGACTGTTATTGTAACAATTTTTATTAAAGAAAAAAAAATCGAAATTCAAAGATTAGAATGTTTTATTTAATAATAGGAAGTATAAATCTATTTATAGGAATTGATGAAGAGGACGAAGAAGCATTAAATGGTCCAGTGGATGAGAAAAAAGGTGCCAAAAGTTACACCCTTGATGACGTCAAGGTGAAATCCATCATTGATGTGTAGTGGAGAAATTTTGCCAACATTTCAAGTTGAGATGGCAGTCTATCTCTTATTTCATTCCGTGTGGCGCCTCTAGTCTGTTAATTTGCAAGTTTGGCGGCTTTTTGATCTCTTGACTTAATCTCAGATTTGTTGCTTAATTACTCGCACGAAAAATTTGGTTGTGTTAATTCAAAAGACATCAAGTTACAAAGTATAACATTTTGCCGTCCTATGGTGGCGCAGTGGGTCTGATCTCAGCTTGGTAATACGGGACCTAGACATTGAACACGGCTGTGGCAACACATTACAGGGCCGACGCAGGGACCTTAGAAGTCAAGAAGCGTCGTTAATTCGATTACTTACTTACTATAAATTTTACCGTCCTGTGGTGGCCCAGTTGGTTTGATCTTAGCTTGGTAATACAGGATCCAGAGATGTAGCAACACTGTAGGGCCAACGCAACGGCCTTTGTAGTCAAGAAGCGTCGTTAGTCCGATGCAATACAAAAAAGAATAATTTTTTCCTCTTTTTTCTTCATTGGTTTCTCTAGCAGATCCGCTTTCAGTTTAGGGTTTCCCGGTTTTCTCTTTTAATTCTGCTGAAATATCAGTTTTTTCTTCTATGATATTATTCTTTTGATCTTCTACTTCCGTTACCGTGTTAATAATCAGTTCTAAACATATTAGGTAAAGCCATCTTTAAACTATAGATTTTCCTAAACTTAAAAAATAATGAATAAACAATAGTTTGAAAAGGTGCATACGTAAAGGGTTGAGGGATTTGGGAGTTCGTGTTCCCCATCCGAAATCTCGATGTTCTTACACTTGTCGCTTATAGTTTCGTATACATTCCAGGCAATTTGCCTTTTTTTTTGCTTTTTTGAAGTTGTGCACACCCTCCTCCCGCCGAAATTCTTTTCTGTGCACATTCCTGTCTGAGCCTGGAGCTTGCAAATAGTTATCGCTTTAAGTTTAGAGATGGATAATGACACTTAATCCCCCCCCCCAAAGTACTTTCCTGAGCGAAAGGGGTGAAAAGGACTTGTTTTGTGCTATAAAGGTTCAGTTTTGTAATTCCCTCGAAATTTTCTGTTCCCTCTCTCTCACCCCCCCACCCAGTCTCTTCCCTCGAAATGATTCCCGTTTTGAAATTTTTTTTTTTGTTAAAAAAGGAAAACAATGTATTTATATGTAAGCCATAACTCTAGAAGTATCTTGCGAACCAACTGAGATTCCACAAGAAGATTAGGCTAATTGATCTAACGTGCTCTGTTTATTTTTACTCGATGCAAAGCTTAATTCTGATAAATATGTGACTTCGCATTGAATTAGCATAGCCAAAATTTTGACTTTTTCAAATAATTCGCCTTTATTTTATTTTACGCTTGATTTTGAACTTCATAGACTTGATTTATAATTGTGAAGAGTGTCATATGTATCGGAAGAAAATAATTGGAAATGACTGATAGATAGAGATTCATAGAAAATAATTTGAAATGGTGAGGGTGTAATGCATAAATATTATTGGTTATAATATGTGAAGTGACTAAAATACTTATAAAGAAAAGTCTCATAAAAACCACGAAAGTTTCTTTTTTAAGTTTAAAAAAATACAACATGCATATGCATGTTGTACTTTTTGTTTAATGATATTTTTTTAATACTCAGCTGTTAAGAAGTAGGACAGGAAATTCGCACAAAGGAATAAAAATAACTTCTATTCCTCTTCTTCTTGTAGCGAAATATACGGACCATGTTGCAGGTCCTTTCACTTCTAAGATGTGGGCTGTAGAACATCGATTGTGGCTGGTACGGATAATCCCGGAACTAGCAGAGCATTTTCTTTTTTAATATTTTAATATGTTTAAAAATTATTGATTCTGTTTGATGGGGGAATTGGTGATTAATAACAACCTAAAAATTTCCTTGGATTTTTGTACACCAGCTATATATTTCTTTAAATCTTGGAATCACATGCAGAAGATGAGACGAAATATTATATACACTATTGCACTGTTTGGCTGTAAAGTCGTTCTAAAATTGTTTTTCACCGTTAAGATGACTCAGACAATATGTGGTGAATTTTTTGATCAGAATGACGGAAATGTGGGCAGAGAGAAGAGTAGCCTCCAACTAAAAATAACATTATTTGAGATTAATCACTTTTTTTAGAATCGTAATTCAATATCAAGTAACAAGGCTTTCAATACCTCCTAGTGACTAAAAACATTGAAAGCATAAAGGAGTACTATCCTAAAAACATTTTCAGTTGGGGGGGGGGGTCGTAAAAAAGCATATTTTAAAACTGTTTTATAGCCAAAGAGTCTACATCCAATAGTATATATAATATTTTGTTCCTTTTTTAGGAGGAGGGGGAAATAAAGTATGGTTTCGTTTTTTTTTTGGTTTATTAAGTACAAGGTGCTAATTGTTCCACCGCCATTTTTAATTAGAGTTGATTTAAGGATTGGATGGGGACAGCGGAGTTGTTCCAGCAAAACAGAATGACTTTGAACCATAGTAATACGCTCTAGCCTTTATATCTTTATTTTTAAAGTAAAATTATTAAAGATATTTAAACCGTGAAAATATCCATAAATGTAGTTAATTTTGTTAATATACTAAACTCAGTCTGTCACTAATACGTTATATATAAAAGTTCAAATAGGGATAAATCCTTTTAATAGACAGTGATAAATTTCACAAGAAAATACTAGATAATACTGGTGACTGTCACTGCATACGTGGCCGAAATATCTAGTATTTTTTTGTGGAAGTTATCACTGTCTATTAAAAGAATTTATCCCTATCTGAACTGTTATTTATCGTCAGGGAAAGGCAGTGTGGTCTTCGAAATTATCTACTTAATTCGTTATGCTGTTGAAAGCAAACTAAGGAATTAATAAAAATAAATGAGAATTTAAGGTGAAATTGTCAGGCCGTGTTTGGAAAGAGGGATTTATAAAGTAAAAATCATATTTTATTTAAGTTGACAATATTTTACGTAAAAGAAATTGAAAGAAGGCAAAATCTTTTAAAACAAACTTAAGAAAAATGTTGGAAGACAAATGCAAAAATATTTCAGATAAACGTCGTCAGATTTTCCCCACTAATTTTCCATTATTCTTCTCCGTTTTAGTTTTATATATTCTGCATTTAAATATTTGTAACATTAAAATCGTGTGAAATACAATGAAGTATGTAGGAAATAAAAATAAAATTTATTCACAACCTTATAACTCAGTGGTTATTTTCGGGGGGGGGGGGGCTCCTCTAGAAAATCTTTCAATTTTTTTACACGTGTACTAATAGCTACGTGTCTCAGAATCCAACAAAACAAGAAAGTCAAATAGTTGACGGAATTACAACACTGTAATTAGTAATAATTACTTTACTTTATTTACCTTTAAACTACGCCCAGTAGTTATCTAAAAAAAAAAGTAGAAGTTACGGTTGACTGCCTAGTAATTACACGATTAGTGTGAAGTATATGAAAAGACAACCTGACTAATATTTGTACCGACTTATAGGCGTCTAGATCAGTATGCTCAGGGAATTTATGTCTACCTTGTTTGTTTATTTTATTGTCCGGTGGTTATATTTATAGCCCATTGTGTTTGTTCAAATTTTCGCGTGTACATGGTAGCACGAGCCGGAATCTCATTCGGAAGTCTGGTATTTAAAATTGAGAAAAGTAGGCAGGGGCGGATCCAGGATTTTTGTTCGGGGGGGGGGGGGTTACTAATTTTCGACTCGGTTTTCGACTAATTTTACTAAGGTTTTACTAATTTTCGACTAATTTTCGACTCAGTCAAAAATTTCGGGGGGGGGTTCAAACCGGAAACCCCCCCCCCCCTGGATACGGCCTTGAAAGTAGGCCTCCGCGAAGAAAAATTTAAACATGATGCTAGTCTCATAAAATTTCGCTTTAACTATTTACTGAGAAAAATGAGTTAAAGTTGTCTGAGAATATCGAAGTGTAGACCTTTAGCACATCAATTTCTCCTAAAAGCAAGATCCACCCCCTACCCCATCAAAGGAAAATGGAAGTTCGGAAAATTATAATTAGAAAAAATATCCTCCAGAACAACGCAAGTTTCAAGTCCCTATTGAGAAATTACAACAAGAATTTATTGGAATTCCCTGTTCTGTGGGCTAATAATAAGACCACTTAATAATACTGTTTCCAAGACTATTGTTTTTCTTTTATAATATGATCTTTTGACTGCCTAGTTCGTAAAATCTTGTGATAAAATATTCACAACATTGGTTTCTACTCAATAAAGCCAAATCTCATTCATAAGTTTCATAAATAATTAAAGTTACGAAAAGTACGCCTCCGTGACGAAAAATTTTATTTAGGAAAATAACTGCTTATTTAGGAAAACAACATAAAGTACTTTAAAAAAACATTGAAGTATACAAATTTGACAAAATACAGGTTATTACATTGATAACCCCTGAAAGTAAGCTCGTATATCCTCCCCAGCACTCCCTCCTTAAAGAAAAAAATTGAAATTTCCAAAAATGATAATAGAAGCAAATATTTGCCGGATGAATGCAATTTTAAAGCCCTGCCGAGAATTTTCTTCAACTGCCTATTCCCTAGTCTAATAAGACTAAAATAGCCTTGTTTGTAAGACTGGAATTTTTTGGTGTCGTTTGCTGTTTATAACGGCTGCTTAATGCATAAAATACGTTGATTTATTTGGTAAGACAAATCACAATGCTGTATTTTTTTACTAAATAAAGCCAGATTTCTTTGAGAAGTTTTTTATTACAGCTGCGAGGAGTATACATCCGCGAAGCAAAAATTTTAAACATGACACTTGTCGCACCAAACTTACCTTTGGCTGCTTATTGAGAAAAACAGTAAAATATTCGTTCAAAAATGTAAGTTTGACAAGCAATTACATTAATGCTTCCCAAAAGGAAGCCCAAATAGCCCCCCTCCCCCCATTAACCCCTTAAAGAAAATGAAATTTCGAATTATACTAAAAAAAAACAAAAAACAGTCCTGTTGAAAATTTTGTAACAAATTCAAAACGTAATGACACATGGGCTCGAAAATTTAGGCTCAAAATGTTGGTTTTGATCTGTAAGGATAAAAAATTCAGCTCACAGAAAATCAACTGAATTCCCCCTAATAGTTGATATACTACTATGTCATAGTTTACAACCGCTAGCGGTAAACATCGCCAAACTAAATGTCTCCAAATCCTCGGAAGCTACATTGTAGTATTAAGACTACTAATAGCCTTGTCTATAATAATGTCGATTTTTTATATAGTCTTTTGACTACTCTCTGAATAAAATCCGGTGATAAAATACTTCTCAGGATTAGTAGAAGAAGCAGAATAGCTTGTTGAAATGGTCATATGTAACATACCAAAGAGAATGGGAACCTTAGAAGAGTTTGACCATGGCGATTTAAGATGGTAAAATAGGGATTAAAACTAGGGAAAACTAGGGATTAAAAACATACCAAAGATAATGGGAAACTTAGAAGAGTTTGACCAAGGCGATTTAACATGGTAAGATAGGGATTAACTAGGCAAAATTAGGGATTAAAAACATACCAAAGATAATGGGAAACTTAGAAGAGTTTGACTGAGGCAATTTAAGATTAGATCGGGATTAAACTGTACTAGAATTAGAACTAGAGATTAATAAGAGAGAACTGGGAATTAAAACTAGGGATTAAAAACATACCAAAGATAGTGGGAAACTTGTAGAAGTTTGAGTTTCGGCGATCTAGCATGGTAAGGTAAGGATTAAACACTACTAGGGATTAATCAGGGAAAATTACTGATTAAGAACATACCAAAGATAATGAGAAACTTATAAAAGTTTGACTTGAGTGATTTAACATGGTAAGATTACCCTAGTAGTGATTACTACTAGGGATTACTAGGGAAAATTAGGCATTAAAACACAATGGTATTTGTTTAAAATCCCAAAGATAATGGGATACTTAGAAGGTTTTGACTACGGTTATTTAACATAAGAAGATAGGGATTAAACACTACTAGCCCTACTTATAGTGTACTATCTAGGACTAGGACAAAGGTATAGGCCTAGAGTTAGGGCTACTAAGAAGGAATCATGTTAGGGAAACAATTCATACTTCATAATATGTAGAATAATTGTAGTTAACGCATTTCCACTGCAGCTCTATGCTTTAAGCACAATTATCCCCCCCCCTAATGTGCGAAAATATAACTCAAATTATATATTTCCCATGCGTTCAGCCAGGCGTCACTTTTTTTCCGGTTCTTGCTTTGTCACATTTGGTTCAATTTATGGGTACATGGGTTGATACAAGAGAGATGTATGACTGAATGCAGGGGAAATATATAGTTTGGACTATATATTTACACATTAGGAGTGGGGAGGGAGTAAATCATAGAGGATCTGCAGTCAAAATGTGTTAATTACAATCATTCTGCATATTATAAAGTAAGATTGGTTTTCTTAACATGTTTCCTTCTCAATAGCCCCTATCTTTACCCAGGAGAAATATTTTATTCGAACAAAAAATGACAGGATTAATTGTGTTCAGTATAGATGTGTTGTACTATTTTTTAGATCTAATGTTGTGTTTCTTCTAACGTATAGGTCCAAGATAGTGTGATGTGTCCTAGGTCCTTACACTTTTCCTTCCGTTTCCCAGATAGAACAGAATAGGTTAATATGCAGAAAAAAGGCGCTAGAAAAGAAAATGACCGTAAATATACATATTCTAGATTTTTACATAAGTACGTGTTTTATTTTCAGTTCAACGCAGAGCATAAGTAAAAAAAGAAAGATACACTTATTAAGTGCAGTAATACTTTAGTTAGGTTTTCACAATTAATTGTATAGTTTCCATTTGTAAGGCTAGATGATGTTGAATGTGTATAGTTGCTTTTATTCTCAGAAATGTCACAAATCAGGATTGATGCCCAAATAAAAATACATTAAAATTTAGGACGCTATTTGGGGGTGGACGGGAGGGTTTGGGGACTGAGCCCTCCCTCGCTTTTAACGGAGTGGTGGGAAGTTATTAGAAAAAGGTTGTTTATAAAAGAGAATCGGACAATTTTAGATTGTACTATACCCGAAGTTGGACTATTCAATGAGGTATAATGTCCCTTACCTGTGAGAGGATAATTGCTAAAATTTAAATCAAGTTACATACATTTTTCCATGTTTGATGTTCATGTTGAATTGATGTATAAGTCCATTCCCCTCTATCCTTTAAATTAACAATGTTCAAAACTGAAAGTATTTTATAGCGTCTTTTTGACATCTGACTCCTTTTCCATTTTTCATCTCCTTTCACCTTTATCGTCAAGACACTTTTTACTACTTCCTCTTAAACTCGAGATTTTTATATTTGTCCCCCTGTCAAGCCCTTGGATATATGCTGTAAAATAGCCAAAACGAAAGAATCGTAAAGAAGAGAGAAATGAGGATAATAACAGCAAGTGAAAAATTGAAGAGAATTACGAAATATTTCGGTCGAGACCCCCGCTTGACCGTCTTCAGTGCAGAATAATAAAAAAAATAAAGATAGTCCAAAGTATATTACAAAAACCAAACCTTAAAACAAACACGGAAACTAAAATAGGAATATCCTTTCCAAGCAACGATGAAAGTGTAACGTTGAGTTATCCTTGCTAGGGAAGGGTCTTTTTATTTTAGTTTCAATGTTTGTTTTAAGGTTTGGTTTTGTATTATCCTTTGGACTTCTATATTTATTTATTTTTTACTATTCTGCACTAAAGACGGTCGAGCGGAAAGCTCGATCGAAATATTTGTATAGTTCTCTTCAATTTTTCACTGGCTGTTATTATCATCGTTTCTCTCATTACGATTCTTTCGTTTTGGCATGATTAGCCAGAATGGTCTCATAAATTATTGGCTGCAAACTAGGGCCCTATCTTACTAACTTGACGTAAAAACCAGCTAAGTCTAAGCAGTATAGTCCTCATACACTGCCAACTTTTTTTCAGGCAGAAATCACTTAAGTTGTGTGAAGCAACGTCCTTATTTAAAGCTAATTACCCCAAAAACACGAATTTGCGGTTGCATTGACGTTTCTCCGTGGCAAGCTGCAACAAAACCTGATCAGTAGCGTTTTTAGACCTCATAATCCGGGGGGGGGGTACCATAGGAGTGTAAAAATACAAGATAAAAGGAATTTAATGTAATGAAACTGGGGGAAGGGGCAGACGCCCCCCTTCCAGGCCTAGAACCACCACTGCTGATCAGTTCATTTTTTAAATGCATCTTATTGTGAAGGAGAGTAAAAAACGCTTGGCCGATTATTATCGAGTTCTGTAAGTAAGAGCTGTATTTCTAGTGACTAAAGTGGTTTGTGTTTTTGCATTGTCCATTTTCAGTACAAAATTTTCATCTTTGTTCTTTTGATTGTTTTATTTTTGATCTCTTGTATGTGAAGGTCTTTCTTGATTGTTCAAAAGCTTTGCTTGTATTATTTATTAAGTTTATAAGAATTAAAAGGCTTCTTTCTATATAACTTCGAATACTTTTGTCAGGAATTAGTACAACAGGAAGAAATACGTAATAACTATACATATCCGTAGTTAAAATAGTAAAGACAGAAAAAATCGAAAGAGTTCGAAGAGTAGGTTTCTAAAGGAATATTTTATCGTTATCAGAAAATACTCAACTCTAAAAATTGATTGTCCTCTAACTTGTACGTTTACAAAAGAATATTCTTTAAATTCTGTGATTTGGCAACTTGTCCTTACACTCATGATATTTAATTACTAAACATGTTTTAATTGAACAATACTAAGCACATAATCAATGATTAGAAATCACGTGTTGAAAGCGTGTTTTAAAAGGGCGCTCTACCAAGGCCATACCTCCCCCCCCGCTTCTGAAATTTTGTCCGACTCGTAAAAACGTAACAAAAATGCATATAAACAAATTTCTGATATATTTTTAAAGTTTTTACGTAGCCCTTTCCCCCTGAACAAAAATCCTGGCTATGACCCTGGGCTCTACTACATGTTTTAAAACTTCTAAGAGTGGTCAATCGACAAGAATGATAGCCTTTTATGTTTTAACTTGAATAAACCATCATATTAGAGGTATATTTTTCTTTTGTCAATTTAAGACAGTTTTTTCCTGTCAATTTTGAGATACGTGCATTTGCGTATTGACCTACAAAAAAAAAGAAAAAAAATGACTACAAAGAAAGAAGTTCTTTACAAATTGGTTTGAGCTCACGTGGTTGTAAGGAAAATGATGACACATATATTTAGAACAAGGGAAAGTAGTTTTGGGCAGTCTACTAGAGTACATACGATGACATAAAGGGGTCTTCCCTTAGATGTCAATAAGATTTCAGTGTATATAATCTATGCGTATAAAATGGCTCTAAGGCAATTGGCTTAAAAACCCCTTTTTTGGCAGTCTATAGCAGTAAACAAGTCTTCCCTTTAGCTGTTAATAAGGCTTTTAATGTACATAGACTATTTACGCACAAGTTGGCCTTATAGTAAATTAATTGGCTGATATACAGGAGGTAAATTGACTTTAAAATAAATTTTTTTATGGATCTTCAAAAAGAGGAAGTCAGTCAGGAATTTTCACTATCGCTAATATAGGTCTGTATAAATTGGCTCTAACGCGCAGCTTCTGGCAGTCTTAGGAGGTGGCATACAGGAGTGTTCCCTTTAGCCGTGAATAAGATTTTCAGAACTTTAAAATATGCACGCGCAGATTGGCTCCAAGGCAGTTGAATTGGCTTTGTAGCTGAATTATCAGCAATTTCCGGCAGCGTCAGAGTCGTCACTTTTGGTGATAATGATATTTCAATTCATCGAAAGCCTGGGCAAATTTCTCATCAGCAGGCTAGCTCAGATTAAGCAAATTCGGTTCAAAGCACGATTTTTGGAAGTCTGTGGTAGTACGGGAGAGGGCATACAGGAGTCGACAATATTTTCAGTGTTTGTAAAATCTGTACATACAAATCGACTATAAAGGAAACTCTTTTACTAATCTATAACAGGCAAAATTAACTCCAACGTACCATTCTTGAAAGCATATAATACCGGAGATTTCACTGTAACTGTCGACAAACGATCTAGATTTACAAAAAGCTTGTACAAATTCGCTCGAAAGTAGGCTGATTTATAGCCCTTTCAAACGCATGGGGAAACGCTCAAGAACCGAATGAGAAAACTGAGCGGCTTTTCTCATTGTGCCGATCAGTTTTTGGGCTGGGAATGTTTTCTAGTTTCCCTATGGTACTGATCAGATTTTTTTGTTTCGTCGAGTAAAAATCATCAAGCATTTCTGAAAGTGGAAACCATGTGAATTGTTAAGTACGCGAAATTTCGAGATTTGGTGGTTGCTTAGAAATTGCTCAGTTTTTGCACGATACGAGTCATGCTCTATATTAAGCGAACAAGAGAAAGGAGGATACCTGGCAAGAAAGTACATGTTATCTGTGCTTTTCCGAAAAATCCTGCACCTATCATTTGAATACTTTTCCCTTCGTATCGATCGGTTTTTCCATCAATTTCCCTATGCATATTAATGGAATGGTAGTATATAAATTATTTTCGATTTGGAAATTTGTTTAATAAAATTATTTACTAATACATGGAGAAAGTTTTAAGCGAAATAAAAATGGAAAATAAATATAATCAAAATACTAAGAAAAAAGATTTAGAGATTGGAACGGAATACATGATTAAAGGAATGAAATGTGTTACAACTAAAGATGGAAAAAAATCGTTATCATTATTGATTTTAAAGGTGAAATGGTTGTTCTATTTACTAGGCATTAGAATGGGTAAATTGGCTCTAGGGCCCAATTTTTTGCAGTCTACAAAAGTATAAAAGGTGGTATACAGGAATCTTTTCTTTGGCTGTCGATAAAACTTTCAGTATAGATACGTACGTCCGTACGAACAAATTACGTCTAAGACGGGTAAATTGGCTCTAGAGCCCAATTTTTGGCAGCCTACAGAAGTATAAGAGATGGTATACAGGAATCTTTTCTTTGGTTGTCGAGAAAACTGTCAGTATAGATACGTACGTCCGTACGAACAAATTAGGTCTAAGACAGGTATACAGGCGGTATACAGGACTATTTTCTTTGGCTGTCGAGAAGACTTTCAGTATAGATACGTACGTCCTTACGAATAAATTTGGTCTAAGACACGTAAATCGGCTCTAGAGCCCAATTTTTGGCGGCCTACAGAAGTATAAGAGGTGGTATACAGGAATCTTTTCTTTGGCTGTGTCGAGAAGACTTTCAGTATAGATACGTACGTCCGTTCGAACAAATTAGGTCTAAGAAAGGTAAATTGGCTTTGAAACACAATTTTAGGCATTCGGCAATTTCCTGTAGTATATGAGTCACCTTTTGCTGTAGATAAAATTTTCAGTGTATATAAAGTGTGTGAATATAAACTGGCTATAAAATAGCTACTCTTTAGTTAACTGACGTTCAAAATAAAGATACAAAACAGGGATATTGGCAGCTTACAAAATTAACCCTATAAATAAATAATTCTATTCCTTTTCTTTTTTGTAGGATTCCATAAAGTTTGTAATCTTCTTCCACATTGCTCTCGGATCATCCACTTTCGGGATCTAGAAGAGAAATATACATATGTAATTTAGAAGAGAAATATACATATGTAATTTAGAAGAGAAATATACATATGTAATTTAGAAGAGAAATATACATATGTAATTTACAAATTTCAAAAGGATCCAGTTAGTAAAAAGCCAAAAGACATTTAGTTTTTTTGATAAAAATATTAAGAATAAATAATTCAATAGAAACTAACTATCAGAATTGGTTCATGGTCAAACACAGTGGTTTCCAAAGGTAAAACATGCCATTAGGGAGTAATTTATTCCCCGAGATAGGCTTACATTAAAAAAAATGCAAAGATAATTGGACGATTCAGAAAATGTATGGATTGTGGGAGAAACTGTCAAATCTTGAAATTGTTCTTTTTTGATGGGTAAGGTCGAAATTCCTTTATTCCTTTAAATGTGTACGTGGAGAAATCTGTGGAAGGTAAACAGGAAGATTATGCAAAAGCACAGGATGGCTGGCCCCCTTCCCCTCATTGCACATCCTGGCTGAACGGCCATGAAACAGAGATCAGCACCGCTGTTTTGAACTACAGGGTCTAGTGCTGCATCCTTTACCTTAAGCTCGAAATAAATATCAGATCGAAATATGCCTCGATCGGATACATACAAGTGCCATCTATTCTTAGGCAGCACACTATGCCATCTATTCCGGTATTCTACCAGCACAGTGATTCAAATTTATGTGATATTTGTCATAGCAATTGAGACGAAAAGCTATTAATACGGGTAAAATTTTTCAAGACGGTAAAAAAAAGCTGTTTAATATAAAAAATAATAATATAAATCTGAATGTCTCGGCTTCACATCTGGAAGCCTTTATCAATGGTGAAAAAAATACAAGCAAAAAATTTAGTTTAGACAACTCACGGAAACACAAAGAATACGCAAAAACGCTTTACACTTATTTTTTTGTATAGCGTATTTGCGTTTCCTTAGATTTTTGATGTTTTATTTTAGCTAGTTTTTTTTTCTGTTTATATTTTTCCCGTTGATAAAGGCTTCCGGATGTCAAGCCGTAATATTCGAATTTTTATTATTACTTTTTGTGCTAGAAAGTTTTTTATTTAGTCTTCACTCTATTAAAATATTTTACCGTTAGTGGATTTTTGTTTCAATTATGAATGGAAAGGCCGCGTCGTCTAAGCAATTATTTATATTAGTCACAGTGGTACGCACTCTTTTAGAAGCAACTGACGCAGATACCACACTTTTACATACACACGGAGATAGATAACCTATTACACACTCAGTTGCAAAATTACAAACAGTTGTAAGAACAATAAGAAGAGACCGGATATATATATATATATATATATATATATATATATATATATATATATATATATATATATATATATATATATAGCCCAGAAAGTGTGTGAAAAAAGGGCCTAACCGGGAAAACTAATTGCAAGAGAAAAGATTCTTTGACTACCCGACTCAAAAAAATTCGCTGATTCCAAATATGCAAAGTTGGCTCATCCATCTGTTTCACAAATATGTTTTTTTTTTAGGTTGAGGTTGATTTTGAGGGGGTGAATTTCGTGTTTCATATATAGGCGTGCAACAACAACATTGATGTCTAAAGTGTAAAAAGTCACGGTGATTATGAAAATCACCTTTATTTGAACGTAAAATTAAAAATGTCATTTAAATATTCCATTAGTGTCATAGATTTGAGTATATGAGTAAAAATTTCCAATGCCATAGATACGAGAAATCGAATCACACCCAAGGAAGGCATGGGCATACAGGATTGTGCTACATATACGAGATCCAAGTTTGAGTTTCGTTGCATTTATATCCCAAATTCTATTCTTTGAGATTCCAGCTCGAGGCTCAGAGTACAATCAGATCGCTTGGCTACCTGTCTGTGCGTAATAACACATGAGTAAAGCAGATCTTTGTCGTTTTCAACCAGGGCAGTAAGCATAAAAGAAGCAGATCGAACTGCAGTTAGAACGATGAGAAGATCAGCGTCATCTGCCTGGTATACCTGACACCCAGCTTTGGTCAGGTACTCACTGATCATGACTATGATTGCCTTTTTATTCTTGAAGTTGCTTAGGAACACTTCTTTCTTTGTAGAACAGACCATATTCCTGTCAAAATTGATTTGCGGATACGATCGTGACCCTTTCCGTCTCAAATGGGCGATGTCTTTGATTGAAGGTGCTTGGTTGTATCCGTCGAAAACCACCGACGTCCTTTGCAACCCGTATTTCCGTGCAACGTACTTTTGGCAACGTACTTCAGTTTTTGGCTGCTGCTCTGCAACTAAACGCCACATCGCATCGGTGAGGGTAAGCTGATCGGCTAATTGTGGAAGTCCGTTTGCTTCAAAAGGTGACGGAGGCTGCGAGCACAATTCATACTCAAAGTATGACTCCAAATTATTATCGCTATTTCCAGCAGTTGTCACCAGGCGCTGAAACATCAATACTGGATCAACGGCAACTGACTGTCCATTAATAACTGGTACACCTTTATTGTCAAGCGTTATGGCCACCAACTTTTCTTGAATTTCTACGTGTTGACGTTTTCCCCTGTCATGCTATCCATAATTTCTTGTCTGATGGATCTAGCTGTGTCGACGCTGACTTTCTCATCAGCCGTAACTCCAAAAGTAATGTTTCGCAAGATCGGGTCTTCTGCGAAAGGGGTAATCTCAGCAAGAAAGCAAACAAACTTTCTAGTGTCATGGTTATCGTGTTCAATCCTCTACTCTATAAATTCATTATGATGTTGGCCTGTCTCGTATTGGACTTCAGCAAGACTTTGCTTCGACAAATCAATTGCACTACAAGTTGGAGCTGAAAGTAACCAAGTTAGCCTCTGCAAATCATTCATGTCACTTCCCCTTGGAAGACCATCGTAAGTTTTCTGCAAGCGCATAAGGACCTGCTCAATGACCAAATCTGACGACAGACCCGCCCAAAATGTCGGATCTGCGGATATCATATCTTCCCTTCTGAAAACTATCAAATACGTCGGGGATAGTAGTTTCCAGCTGCCAATAAACATATAATTTTTATGTTTATCACGGTGATAATAAACATAATTTTTAGTTTTACATTAAAATAAAGATGATTTTCATAATCACAATGATACCCAATACCTAGAAATAAATTTTGTTGTTGTACGCCTTTATATGGAAAAACGACTGGGTGATAGTTGTCATTCTACATTTTAAGACCGGTTTCTTACAAATTAAGCGTGGTTTAACAGTAATGGAATATTTAAATGAAAGTTTTAATTTGGCGTTCAAATAAAGATGATTTTCGTAATCACCGTGATCTAGTACCCTATTCTAGGCATTAATTTTGTTGCTGTACCTCTTTATATGTAAAAACGAATTCACCTCCTCAAAATCAAACCTCAACCTCAAAAACCTAATTTTTAGTTTTTACGTTCATATAAAGGTGATTTTTATAATCAATTTAATCTAATACCCTATTCTAGACATAAATTTTGTTATAGTACCCTTAATTCACTTAATTCACATAGTAACCTTATTCACTAGGTTTTTGTAAATCGGAACTTGCAGGATCGACACATCTTAATATATAGTGCCATTATTAAATTTTGAAAGCATTATTAGAATTACTAGATATTGAAAGACCACATAGGAAGTGTAAATAAAACCAGTTATTTTATATCGAAAGAATTCAGGGTGAAGAATTGAGAGGGACGCCTAAGAATTCTTGGATTTGAAATTACTCCAACTACTAAGAACTCATTGCAGCATCAAGCCGCCTTAGGTCAACACAGCTACGCACACTTCTTCGTCACACCAATTTATTCAAATTTTCACTCTTTACCTCCTCCTATGAAATACAAATTTCCTTAGATCCACTCTTATCACTTCTACTCACCCCATTCAGGGAAGACCCGCTTTATCTTCCTATTTTCCCATTTTTTTTTTAACTCTTAAAAAAATACCATGGGCCTTGGCTATTCTCCTTTCTACATCATACATCATCATCATCACTTGGTGGATTGGGGAAGCCCATTCCCCACATTGAGGAACAACTTGAATATTCTCTTTAAAAAAGTATAGAATAACGTAAAAACCTAAAACCAAGCCTAAAACTTTGTATGAATGGGATGCTTTTATGAAAAAGTAAGCTTTTATGAATGGATCTGAATAAATTTATAAACGACAAGCAGGTATACAAAAAGTTCCAAAACGGCCAGTAGCAGAACTCGACACAATTCCAAAAGCTGCCAACAAATTTTGGGATAGTGGAAGTACTAGCATTTTCTGACAAAATCTGCCGACAGATTTCACTAGACCATGAAAACTGCAAATAACATGGCTACTGTGCTATCCCATTTTTTGGACTCCGAACGACAAGCCTTCATAAATTTGAGAGAAAATTCTGCCACCAAGAAAAACAAAATTTTCAACTCACATCCAAAACAGAAACAGACTGAATATTCACGTACACGAAGACCTTTTTTGCGTTGGACAAGGTGAAACCCAGATGCCTTGCTGAAGTGACATTTGACGCCTGTTAGAACCCAGCTTCAAACTGCTACACAAAGCACATACCGTGAATGCTTAGAAGCGAAATTTTCAACTCAGATCCCAAACAGAAGCGAACCGAATGTTCGCCATAACAAGGTACTTTTTTCGTTAGCATGAAATCCGGCTGCCAAAGCGAAACTTGACGCCTATCAAAACCTAGCTCAAAACTGATACATAAAGAACATATATACTTGAAATAAAACATTTCTTAAAAAGTTCCAACACTTCTATGTTCTTAAAAAAGAAAGTAGATATTTAAAAAAGATTTTCCATTCTTAACTGTAACCAAATTGAACCGGAAGATTCACCACAAGAAGAACTTTTTTCACTGGACGACGTGAAAGTCATGAAACCCAGCTGCCGCACTGAAGCGACGTAAAAACCTATCAAAATTTAGATTGAAACTACTAAACGAAACACTTACCCTAGATACTTCGAAACACAATGTTCATTTCGTTCCGGAAACGGAAGAAACCGAATATTCATCACAAGAAGACCTTTTTTAATGGACAATGAGAAATCCGTCTACCGAAGCGAAATTTTACTCGTGTTAGAACCGAGCTTAAAAATAATACACAAAGCATACATTACAGATACTTAAAACGAAACTCTCGATTCGTATACCAAACAGAAGCGATCCGAATATTCGCCACAAAGAATTTTTTCATTGGACGACCTAAAATCCGGCTGTCAAAGCAACATTTTAATTCCGTCAGAACTTATCTTAGAAGTGCCACACAAAGCAGACATCATAGATTATTATGAGCGAACTCACCAGACCGAGTCTGGACTCAGACCACAAAGGCTTATTTCGTCCCTCATACCATATATACTTAAATTTGAAATTTCCAACTCGCATCCGAAACAGATTTTTCGCCTCATGACATTCGCCACAAGATCTTTTTTCATTGAACGACGAGAAATCCGGCTGCCAAATTAAATTTGAGTCGTGTCAGATCCAGCTTAAAAGCATTACACGAATCAAAAACCAGAGATACTTCTCTCCTTCAGCTGCTCAACAATAAAACAATATATATCTCTTATTCATTCCAATTTGCTGGAAAAACATATTAATTAATTTTCTTAATTACATTGCAGTAGATTAAATTTACCACTCCACCCATTTTCGCGTAAGGACAGCACAAAATAAGGCTTGGTTTTTTATTTAAGTAAAAATGTTCAGAGGTTGTGCGGGAACCAAATATTTTTCCTTAGAGGCTAAAGAATGAATTCTGTCCCGTACTGATAACAATCAAAAAGCGGTCACCCCATTGGAAGATTTCTTTAAGGGGAAAAAAAACAACAACAACAAAACAACTATTAAAAGTAAAAATAAATGAAACATACCTCGTAATTCTGTGCTAGATAGATCCCCCCATAGACACCGACAATAAAAGCCAACTGAAAAAAAAGAGAATAACACTAATTTATCAAAACACAAATAAAACAACAGTAGCTATTAATAAATGAAGGAATAAGTAAATGACATTTACATAAAAATGGAGAGGTGGTTGAAAAATATTAACAAAGAGGAAAATTTATGATAAATCATAAAAACTACAATAATGTCGGATTATAATTCATAATTACAACCAGAGACAGTTTAAGTGGGCCGCAATAGCCACAAGGCCCCCCCCCCAAAAAAAAAACTTGAAAGAGCCGTTTTGCACATGAAATGAAGCATTTTAATGCCAAAGCATATTTCCAACCCTTCCCCCACGATATTTTTGTTACACCCCTAACCACGCAAAGAAGATTATTTTAACTTTTTTTGGGGGAGGGGGACAATTTCTCCTTAACCTACTGACTCGACTTATTAGCCTTTATTTTTCATGATGAATAATATTCCAATAGGTTGCGTGACGAGAAATAACAGTAAGTGGTAACTAGAATATCAATTTACATTTCATATATTAAACTCCGTCTGAACTTCCCCCCCAAAAATACTTCGACTGAAGTGAAGTAATCTTTAAAATACGCTCTTATTTTTTTCGAGGAAAGAATCCTCTATTGTTTCTATTGCACTCGCTTAGTGATACTAAAACTACTTCATTATCTTATAGAAAGCCTCCTCTCGATAGACATCAATTCAAGAAGTCGCACTACTCTAAGACTTGATAAGCTTTATGTTTTAGGGGGTAAAATCTGTCAGTACGCTGTCACTTACTCTTGGGAATCAAAGAAAACCGAACTGATTATTTGGCCGATTTCCGGAATAACTAAAATTGGTATAACTAGTGCGTTGTTAAACACCAAAATACCATTTGATGTTGTTAAACACCGTTTTTAAACACCAAAAAGACCGGTTTATGTAGTTCCACAAACTTGATGTCTTTAAAAGATCTCTGAGCTAGTGGGTACACTGTCAATAAACTTCAATAAGAGGCGAATCCCCTCCCCTAAGAATTTTTTTGCAATAATTGATTTCAGCGCACCCCCAGAAAATCCCTTAATACCCCCTCCTGCCCTCTTCCATAAATGTCAGACAGTCTGCACTTTTGGTACCCTTTGCTATTTCTCAGCTTAAGACATTAACCGATTCTCATCAATAAAACTTAATATTAAAATGCATTTTAAGTCAAAGACATTTGGCATTTCAAATAAGAAATATCAGAGCAGATTAAAAAAAAATCTTAGAGATTTCTAAATTTTTTTTTAAAGTTTGGAATAATGGTTCTGTTACTACGGCGAGCATGTTATAAAAGGCTAGGGTGGACTGAAAATATCCCATGCAGAGGGATACCCGTTGTGTGGTTTTTCTGCCTAGTGTCAAAGGCAGTTAAGCTTTTTAGAGGATGCTAAAATGTTCATTTTTTATATTAGTTACAATTTATTTAACATATCTAAATATATTATCCTACTCTTATTTTATTAATTTTTTTTTAAGTTATCAAATTCTTAACAGTTAACTTAAGTTTCAACCATCGATTAGAAATTAGATTCAAGATAATTTAGATTTTTTTCAAGATATTTTCTTTTTCTATATGTCAAAGTTTCGACAAGTTTACAAATGCCTCCTACAACAGGGCGAAGTGCATTAAAAACCACAAAAGGAAAATTAATCTAATAAGACTTTAACTTAAAAAATCTAAATAAGAACTTAAAATCTATCAAATCTAATAAAAATTTAAAGTGAAAATTAAAAACTTAATTTGGTTCTATTTTGATTTCTATAAGCATATCTCCAAGATTCAGACAAGGTTCCATTTATCCATCAATAAAAAATTTCATTCAAGATTATTTTGATTTTATTTATAACTGCAGCTAAACTTAATAAACAAAAGAAGTCTCGCTTTAGGCTTCCCCACAATATTTTTTATTTTGCTGCACTAAAACATTTCAATGGGCTTACAAATTCCACCTACAGCAAGGTAAAGTGCATCAAAACCACTAATTAGTCTAATAAGAGTTTATATTTTAAGAATTTAGATAAAATATACCATTTCAGTTTAATTAAATCCAATAAATCTGATATTTATTTAAAGTACATTAAACTTCTGAAAGGGAAAATTTAAAGTTTAATTTAATCTGGTGTTATTTTTATTTTATTTTCTAAGAGTATGTTATCAAAAGCCATAAAAGTTATATCCATGATGAAGGTAAGGACGAATTGAAATAAAACAATAAATATTTATATTCGAAGTCTTTGCAGCAGCCAAGGTAAGACCTAAAATTTAATAAATGATTTAAACGCTGTTTCGCCAAAAGCTATTAAGAATGGCCTCTAGGCTCCAAACATCAGCGCTACTATTATCAGTAATTCAGCTCCTTAACCATATATCCTTCAATATTTCATTTTGGAGCTAATTAGCATACGTAATCCAGAGTAATAAGATGGCCAACTTTAAATTATTTCATTAACATTGAACAGGGTGCTTAATTCAATAAACATTGAATCATATTATATATATATATATATATATATATATATATATATATATATATATATATATATATATATATATATATATATATATATATATATATATATATATATATATATATATATATATATATATATATATATATATATATATATATATATATATATATATATATATATATATATATCATTTATAATTTCAGTTAGACTTGATTAATAAAAGAAATTTGGATTAAAATTTCCCCAAGATATTGTCTTTTTCTATACTAAAAATTTCAACGAGCTTACAATGCCACCTACAACAAGGTGAAGTGCAATAAAAACCACTAAGAAAAAATTGTAAACAGCAATCCAAATTGACATCACTACCAATTACTCAATTCCATCCTTGCCAGAACTACTGAGTTCTCCTAAGAAAACGATTTAGATATCGAAGATCTGCTCCAGGCACTAATTTTAGGATTGAAATTCTCTTGCATCATATTGCCAAGTTCTTAAGTCCTTTGTTGTCTAATTAATGACTAAGTAGCCTACTTAAAGAAAAATAGCGACAGTTGATCTATTTTTGCATTGTTTTGATAATTATATTTAACCTGTAAAAAAAAGTGACAAATGAAGATTTTATTAGTTCTATGATATCTCATTCTAGGTCCGTCGGTTGTACTTTTATCATTATTGAGCTTTTCCGATTGAGTTTGAAATGTAGCATTTTTTGATTAAATCATCAAAAACTCACAAATAATAATTTATTGTTTGCCTACTATACCAAATTGCTTTGAAATAGCCGAGCTAAAAAGAAAGAAGAGAAATAAAACATCAAAGATACAAATAAAAAACAAAACAAAAAGACAATCATGCAAAACTGTTAAAACTAACAGTAAAAAGAAAGACGCTAACACAAAGATAATCAAAATAGCATAAATTGCGATTGTGCATTAAATCTGAGCCTTATTTCACCGCGGGTTGAACCGAGCTCTGCATCATACATTTTCAAAACCTTGGGTTTAACCCGAATCTGCTATAAACCGTTTTCAGCCACCATGTTAACTTTGGTTTTCAACCAAGATGTGTTGAATCTGAAACCTGCAACAACTCCAAGCTGGGGTTCACTAATTCTTTGTGTTCAATTTCAAAAACGAACCACAAAGTTTAATTCACAGTTGACGAGATTTGTTCATATATAGAACATAAAATGAAAAAAGTATTATATATGTAATATATATATATATATATATATATATATATATATATATATATATATATATATATATATATATATATATATATATATATATATATATATATATATATATATATATATATATATATATATATAATATATTAGTCAACTGTGGTGATCTTCCCACAGGGAGGCAAGATCGAAAAAAAAACTTTTTAAAGAAAAAGTATTAAATTATATCCAAGCATTTTGGAATTTGCATAGTTTGGGTCCTTTTTCTTGGGGAGGGGGAAGATTTTTTGTTCGTTTTGTAAAGTTCCTTTTTGAACAACCCCCCCCCCCTAAAAAAAAAAACAACAACAAAAAACACCCCCCAAGAAAAATCTTGGACGCGCCTCATAGTAACCAAAAGTTTAAAAATATATTAAAAAAAAACAAAAAAAACAAACTGGCTAGTTGATAAAAATTGCCATTTATAGCTGATTTAGGAATAGGAATGATAAATTTTCACTTGTCTTAACAGTAAAATGTTATTATGAAAACAAAATTTAATTTTTTTTTAAAGAGCCAGAAACCCCACAAAATGGCATCAGTTTTACTGAGATGTCATTTTGAGGGGTTTCTGACTCTTTTTAAAATTACTGTAAATTTGTTTTAAAAATAAATTTTTACTATTAAGACTAAGGAAAATAATAGCCGCATTCATAAATCAAATACAAATAAGAATTTTTCTCACCAGACAGTTTTTTAAAAACATGTTTTTAAGCTTTTGGTTAAATTTTTTACCTTTTGGCGCCCATTTAGGGTTCAAAATGTATTTTCCCTCAGAAACAATTATTGAATTATGAAAGAGCATAAAAAAGGTGGCATCAAGTGATGTGTTCACTTTCATCCTAGCTAAATACTGTTGAAAACTAAATATTTACTGACCTAACCATGCACTAATACAGTGGTACATTTCAAACTCCTGGGAAGAGTGGTTAAGTTCATGGGAGCCCATAAGGGAGGGGGGGAGACGCCACCCCGTCCTGGAAGAATGATGCTGCCTTATATTTTATATTTCTGTTTTGAGATTTCTATTATACAACTAGACCCTGGCACCATGCCAATAAGGGAAGATTGGCAGCAGCAGGAAAAAAATACCAGCAGCACACCACTGCCACAATCATTGTTGACTGCATCATTTTGGTTTGATCAGTCTTTCTCAAATCCCATCTCAAATCACCATTTATGATCAATCTTTTATGTAGTACAGCTGTAACCTGGATTACAAACAGGAAATAGCCTATGACTTTTTCTTAGTTAGAAAAGTAAGAGACAATCCTCAGAATGACACCACACCCCAGATAAGCAACTTTCCAAAAGATGCTTGTATTATTTTAACTTATAGTTACTATGTGCCGTGGTTTGTTCTTTACTAGGTTTCAGCTATATCCAATGAAACTTACAGCCCCCATTTATAACGAACTATATCAAACCATTATGTATTTCTTATATTATCTTGTCAAAAGATAAAGTTTTTATTATTGCTATTCTTTTTTTCTCAGTATTCTGATGCAGGGTATGTATAGACACTTTATCAAAAATACTCAAAGTTTTTACTTTTTCGACAAAAGTTTGTCACCATCTTCTTTTGCATACCTTGATTTAATTCTAGTCTATATTTGTTTGCTCTACTTTAAATCTTTGTAAAAGTTTTTTAACACATTAGGGTTCACTAGTTGTCTAAAATGAATGACCCAATCCTTTGTTGAGCTGAACAACCTGATAATAAACAAATAAAACAAAAAGTTGTCCTATAGGAGTAATGAAACAGTTGTACATTTTGAAGGGTTCAGGGCCCCCTATAAATTAATGCAATGCCCAAGAAAGTGCCCTGTTGTGAGGAATCACCTGTCTCATAACCCCTGCTAACCCATACTGATAACCTTTTCAGAATACCAAGCTGTACAGAACTGAACAGATCAATTATTTCAAATTGACTCCTAATGTTGTTCTAAAAATAAGCTGGAATAAAAAGCTTCTACCCTGAAGTCATGGGTGCCCATAACAGGGGAGGGGGGCAGGATTTGAAAACATCCTAACTCCATCCCCATCCCTACCTGCACAGCCATCCTCTTACCCAATGCTTTCAGTAAGCCCTGTTGGTTGTACCTGATCAAGTACAACCACACCCCAGCGCCACCAAGAAAACAAAATGCTTCAAGGAAGAAAGGACGGCAGAACAAAAGTGCTCACTGATACATCAGTGAAAGTCAAGATTGAAGCTGCCTTTGCTACAAGGAAGACAAAGGAAAAATTGAATCAACAAAAGCAAGAAAAACAAAGAAGCAGGCTGTGAAGAGATTTGGTGAGCAGACAACACTGAGGGTGAAAATGAAACTAAAAAGGCTCAAACAGTAAATGTTGATGATAACTGAGACAGTTCTCTTGGGAAAGATAGTGAAAAGGAATGTGAACTTAGTTTTTATTTGGATTGCAGTTAGAAACTTTGTATAATTCATCTATGACGGCCATTAGGTAGAAGGTAAAAACTATTGCAGATGTCAGTTTGACGACTATGAATGGTAGGAGAGATAGTGCACGAAAGTGGCTGGAATATATCTACTACATAAAAGAGGACTTAGGGTAAAAACCCCAGTACATGGACAATGTGTGATCTTGGACAAATGTTTTGACTAAAATGTAACTTCCCTAAACAAGGACTGCAAGTTCTTAATCTTGGACCTGATGGAGATGTTTGGGATTGGCTGACTAAAATCTTATAGCCAAGCATATTTAAATATGACCACTCTTTTTCACAACACAGGTCAATGATTGAGATACTTCAATTTAAGATCCTTTGTTCAAGATTGAACAGCAGCCTATTTTCCAAGATTAGAGTCAAGCTAAAAATTAGCAACTATAATTGACTTACTGACTTGACTTATGTCCCACCCGTCCTTGAAGGTAGTTTTGGGGCCTCTTCTTTAACCAGTTCATTGATATGCCTCCTGTAGGTGCTTCTGTTGTCGGCCAGGCGGAAGAGTTGTGGCAGGTTGTAGGGTGAGAAATTTTCTTTCTATCTCTTTGGAGGGTGACCTCTGGGGCGAGAACCCTGTACTTGTCCATCGAAGGCTATCTTGAGGGACGAGTGCTAGCCATGCATTGGGTATGTCCAAGCCATTTGAGTTGTTGTAGTTTTATTTTGTCCAGTATTGTGAATTTGACTTTCAGATTATGGAGAAGCTTGGAGTTGGAGATTCTGTTGTGGTAGGTGATACCAGCAATGCGTTGTAGGGATTTGGTTTAAAAGGCAGCTAGGCGACATTGATCGTCTGTTTTAATCGTCCAGGATTCACAGGCATAGATGGCGATTGCAATAATGAGGGAGTAGAAGAGTCTTGTTTTGAGAATTGTTGTTAAGTTCTTATTCCTCCGGAAGGGCATCAGAGCTTTAAAACTAGAGTTTGCAAGTGTCAGGCGTCTCTTTATGTCTTTGAGTTGGTTGTTATCAGAAGTAAGTAAGCTCCCAAGGTTGGTGAAGTCTTCCACCCACTCAATGGTATCTCCACCAAGATGAAGGCTTAGATTTACCTGTGAATTGAGCTTGCGTAAGCAGTGCATGGCTTTTGTTTTTGAGGTGTTGATGGCCATCACGAAGAGGTTGGTAGACAAGTGAACGCTGTTAGCCTGGGATTGTAGATCTTGAAGGGACTCGGCTATTAGGTCTATATCATCAGCATATGCTAGTTTGTCTATCACCACTCCTCCAACAAGGGCACCGGGCGGGTTATCTGTGAGTGAAAGGGCTGCAGATAGGAAGAGACTGAACAGCTTCAGTGATAGTAGGCAACCTTGAAGCACTCCAGTAGAGGTTTTGAAGCTCTCAGTAAGTCCTTCTCTAGTCATGATGCAGCTTTTGAACTTCTTATACATGTCTTGGATCAGCAAGATCAGGTTGGATGGGATGCCATAGTGAAGAAGGATGTGCCATAGACCTTCTCTCCATATGAAATCGAAAGCTTGTTTAAAGTCTATGAAAAGGTGGTAGATGCTGCAGCCAAGTTTGCTATACTTTATCTGATCAATCAGATAAATTGTTGATTTATTAGGTTGGAAGCAGGCTTGGTATTCTGGAATGACCATTGAGGAAATGGCTTGTATACGCCCAAGCATGACTCTTGTGAGGATTTTTGCAGCATGGCTGGTAAGACTTATTGGGCAGTAGTTGTTACAGACAGCTTTAAAGCCTTTCTTATGCAGGGGTTTATTGTGGCTTCACACCAGAGTGAGGGGAAATGACGTTTTTCCCAAGCAGCTGTGGCAATTTTGTGGTAAAGGTCAAGGAGTGGTTTGCAGTTTACTTTCAGTAGTTCAGGCTATATTCTACCAGGGCTTATTTTATTGACGTTTTTCCCAAGCAGCTGTGGCAATTTTGTGGTAAAGGTCAAGGAGTGGTTTGCAGTTTACTTTCAGTAGCTCAGGCTAGATTCTACCAGGGCTGGCAGCTTTGTTTGTTCTCAAGTCTCTGATAGCTGCTTTTATTTCAGAGCAAAGAAGGGGAGGACTTGGGTCTGTAGAGGTTACTGGGAAGCTGTCAAGAATTGTTGGGTCTGGGTGTATGGCCATATTCAGTTTATTTTTAAAATGGTTTTTCCATTGAGAGTGGATTCCATCTTTGGATTGTATTTGGTTTCCATGTTTGTTGAGAAGGGAACACGCTTTGATGTCCTTCTTATTGGCCAATTCCTGCACTCTTCTATACATGAAGTGGGGTCTCCTTTCTTGAAGGCCAATTCACATTGATTGCACTTTTCTTTAATAAAAGCGCAATGAGCACGTCTGATGGTTTTCTCTACAGCCTGTTTGAGTTACTTGTATTGGTCCCTACTTTCTTTATCTTGCTTGTTTGTGAGTTGGTGCTTTTTGTTGCAGAGGGAGATGATCTTGTCTGTTATCCATGGTTTCCAATTGGTTTTTTGGGTACCCAGTGTGGAATGAGTGACATCACATATGATATTTGTGCTGCTAGTCACCAGGTTGTCAATATCTTCCTTAGACAGGATAGTTGGAGAGCTTAACATGAGCTCTGAAAATTTTTTTCAAATAGAGTGGTGATGTAGGTTATATGTGTGTTCTTGTCTTTCAGGAGATGTAATCAAAATTTGGGGGTTTTCTTAGACAACTTTGATACTTTTTAAAGTCTTGTTTTGAACCTAGACATGACAAGCAAGTGGTTGCTGTCAAAGTCGCCACCAGCTAGCGTGACTGTGTCTAGGATGGACGTTTTCCATCATCTAGACACAAGGATGTAGTCTATTAAGTTTTTAGTTTTTCCATCTGGTGAGGTCCAGGATGTCTTACAGCAAGGTCTATGCTTGAACAGTGTGTTTGTAATGACTAAATTGCTGTCTCTACAGAGTTTGATAAGGTGTGCATTCTTCTCTTCTGTTCATTTTTCTATATCCAAATTTGCCCATTACATCTTTGTGTCTTGTGTGGTTGTTTCCAACAATGGCATTGAAGTGACCAATGACAAAGATTGTATCCTTTTTAGGGACAGAATCAACTAGACTTTGAAGCTTGAGATGGAAGTTTTCAGACTCTTCATCATCTCTGCTGGAATCTGGAGTGTATACTTGGATGATTGTGAGGTTGGTGGGTGAACCTTTCAGGTGGATCATGATGATCTGTTCCATGAGGGGGGTTATGGTGATCAAGGATTTTCTACATCCTGAGAGTAGAAGGGTGACATCTCCATGTTTCTCTTCACCAGTGACTGGAAGATGGGTTTTGGCTAGACCAATAACGTCCCAGCTGTACCGTTTTATCTCTCTTAGCAGTAGATCTATTTTTCCTTGTTTAGCAAGGGTTCTAGCATTGAGGGTACCTATTGACATAGTTATTTTTGGAGAAACCATGGCCTCCAGGGTTGGAGTTGTCAACATAGATATATTCACACAATTCACAGTCATCAAATTGTCAGCTGCCCTGGACGTGATAGCTCTTAATGCATTATTATTGGTTACCTGGATGCAGTAGCACTGGTTCTCATATTTGATCTCTTATTCATATTCATCATTAAAATTAAAGATTGGGTTTCTTGGCTGGCTTAGGGACAGCAGTAAGCCACTTTCTCTGTCCCTAGCAGGGGCCAACTGTATCTATTACTGATAGTGTGCCCTTTTGGCATACTACAAAACCAGCAATTTAACCCATTGCTGGGGGAAGGTTTGTGACTGACAGGATGGATCCATATGCTGATGGGCCTTGCCCAGTGCACATCAGAGGAGCCATCCTCCTCCTCCATCTGAATTTATGGCCCCCAGACGAGGGTGCGCCAGCTATGTTTCAAGACCCCCAGAGACTGGGTCCCCCCTTGGTCCACGCCTCACTGCCCATGAGGTACCCTGCATTTCTGCAGGGCGTTCCCCTATCTGCCACCAGGGGATGTGCTGAGTGACCTGGGGGAGGCCTCAACTGAGAAGTGTGTACTCAGTAGGTACTCAGAGCAATTATAATTAGGTCTCTACTATTAACTGTCTGTGCCTTTAAATAGTTACCCATGTATATGGGTGAAATATTCAAACTAATGAAATACTTATTAAGAAAATTTAGACAGATTTAGTAGAGATAAATTAATCCAGCTGGTAGGGTATAATTGATATAACTATTGAGGGTAAATTTTTCATTATTCATATTATTGACTTACAAATAAAGTAAACATAGCACTTGATGCCTTTTTTTATGCTCTTTCCAAATATAATAATCATTTTTGTCAGAAATTAATTTTAACCCCCACCCCTATATATACCGATTCAGGGTATATATTTTCACATTAGGGAGTGGGGGGAAAGTTTGAACTTGCCTCTCATTTACATCAGAAATAAAATTTATCTTTATCCCCCTAATGTGCAAATTTATACCCTGATTTGGTACATATAGGGGTGAGGGTAAAATTGATATCTAACAAAAATGATTATTATATTTGGAAAGAGCATAAAAAAGGGCATCGAGTGGCATGTTTACTTTATTTATAAGTCAATAATGTGAATAACAAAAAATTTACCCTAGTGAGATGGTGATTAGGGAGACCTGCAATTGTAGTTTCTTTCCTATTCACTTCTGTCAATGCCTCAAATAGGTCCCTGTCTTGTAATTAGAAACCTCCTAGTATGCTTCTAATTATTACACCTCTAGTGGTTTTATGACAAATAAGGAAACACATTAATTGCCCTTGATGCTAATTCAAAATTTAACAGTTAGGAACTTGAGAAATTTTCAGAACCTGCCATTTCAAGTAATGCAGCTATGTCATGGAAACAAAACCTCAGAATTTATAAACACCTGTCCATGATAAGGACTCAAGAAATATTGATCCTTTGCTATACCAAGGTGTCTTGAAATAGATAGGTCCTTAAATCTCAAGTTCGTACCTGGAATTTAATCTGGTGTCTGTTTGAAAGACAATTACCTAATCAATGGATATGCTACAAGAAATAGTGCTGAATAAAAACTCACCCTAGAAGCACAAGCAATCCTTGGAAACTATTTGTGTGTGCACTTGTTTGTTTAATTTTGAAAATCAAAGCTGGAGCTAATAAAGTTTAAACTTACCTCTCATTTGCATCAGAAATAAACTTTGGTAAATATATACCAAATCATATTATTGACTTACAAATAAAGTGAACATACCACTTGATGCTTTTTTTATGCTCTTTCCAAATATAATAATCATTTTTGTCGGAAATGAATTTTACCACCCCCCCTATATATACCAATTAAGGGTATATATTTACACATTAGGGGGGGGGGGATGCCAAATTTTAGTTATTATGTAAATGAGAGGTAAGTTTAAACTTTACCCCCAACCCCCTAATGTGCAAATATATACCCTGAATTGGTATATAGGAGTGGGTGTAAAATTCATTTCTGACAAATATGATTATTATATTTGGAAAGAGCATAAAAAAAAGCATCCAGTGGTATATTCACTTTATTCGTAAGTCAATAATATGATTTGGTAAAACTTTACCTAAACTTTACCCCTACCCCCCTAATTTGCAATATATACCCTGAATTGTTATATATAGGAGTGGGGGTTAAATTCATTTGCAACAAAAATGATTATTATATTTGGAAAGAGCACAAAAAAGGCATTGAGTGGTATGTTTACTTTATCTGTAAGTCAATAATATGAACTGCAAAATATTTTACTGTGTTAACTAGGATTATTCTGAATATTACAAAGTGAGAATTGTTTTTTTTAACATATTTCCTTATGTATAGCTGGAATCCTAGGCTTACACCTAGATTAACTAAATTTCATTGATTGACAAAAAGTCTGTGTCTTGGAGAGGGTTTTGTGCCTTTGGGTTTATGTGCTTTCATAAACCCAAATTTGGACTGTATTCTGGAAATCCATTCCTGAAAGTTTCATTTGCCTGGCACAACAAATAGGCCTACCTGAGTTAGCAAAAAGTTGTTGAACTGCAATCTTTAAAAACATGAATGTGTTATAAAATTAGTAAAATTATACTTTAGTTACTTTTGGCTATCTTAGAAAGGGGTAGGGTTAGGAAAATGAAACTTTCAGAGATGGATCTACATGCTAAGGTATGCCCTGGGAAGGTACTTTGAAGTACCTACCTCCACTCCTCCACCCTTCTATATAATGGTAAGTTACTGCACATTACTAGTTGTTTTAGCTCCATTTCATCCTATATTACTATCATAATTATAAATACCTGCTTACCTTACACAACTTCAGCTTTTAACCTTGTTCATTAAAATATATTCCAAAATCCTATTTTCATTTAATGATCCATTTAACTTATTTACTATATAGCTGACATTGCTTATCAAACCTGTTTGTGATGTCACAACTTTGCTTATCATAACCCCTTTAACAGTAGCATGCAAGTGCCATTGGGTAGAAGGCAACTCTGTGTTGATAAGCTATTTAAACTTTATTAATTAGGGAAAGGATTTGACAAGAGATAGACCAGTAAAAAAATCCAAATTGTTTTTAGAGGACAAATTATGTTATGAGAAGATGTTTTTTATTTTTATAGGTCCATGCGCTCATGAAGGGAAGAGGTTTTTAAAATCCCCCTTTCCGCCCCAAACTAAAAGTTTTCTGGAATTCTACCTCAGAAACTTTTTGAAATATTTCTAAAGCACTAATTGATAGAGCGCTATAAACATCAGAATTTACTTTAGAAGACAAGCTATGTTATGGGAAGATGTTTTTGAAATCCCCCTCCCCAAAACTCAAAAATGTCTAAGATTCTACTTAAGAAGCTTTTTAAATATTTCTAAAGCACTAATAGACAGAGCGCTGAAAATATCAGAATCAACTTCAGAGGACCAATTTTATTATGGGAAGATGTTTTTCAAATCACCCTGCCCCCCAAACTCAAAATTCTACTTTAGAAGCTTTTTCAAATATTTCTAAAGTGCTTTTTTTTAAAGGATTTTTTACTGGTCTGTCTCTTGTCAAATCCTTTCCCTAATTAATAAAGTTTAAATGGCTTATCAACACAGAGTTGCCTTCTACCCCATGGCACCTGCATGCTACTGTTATAGGGGTTATGATAAGCAAAGTTGTGACATCACAAACAGGTTTGATAAGCAATGTCAGCTATACAGTAAATAAGATAAATGGATTGTTAAATGAAAATAGGATTTCGGAATAGCCTATATTTTAATGAACAAGTTTAAAAGCTGAAGTTGTGTAAGGTAAGCAGTGATTTATAATTATGACAGTAATATAGGATGAAATATGAGCTAAAACAACTAGTAATGTGCAGTAACTAACCATTATATAGAGGGGGGAAGGAGTGGAGGTAGGTACTTCAAAGTACCTTCCCAGGACATACCTTAGCATGCAGGCTAGATCCATCCCTGAAAGTTTCCTTTTCCTAACCCAACCCCTTTCCAAGATAGCCAAAAGTAGAATTTTACCATAAAATCTACTTTATGTTAGATAAAAAAACCTAAGGTTCAAAGAAACGAGGATATATTAATAAAAAGGATGAATGAAAGAAATAATACTGACAATCCTCATGTTACTGGGTTTCAAATTAGTAATTTCGTAGTTGGTAATCGGAACAGCCATCTATAAAAATATTCTGGATTGTCCAATCTTCAGTTTTCTTCCCCAGCAAAAAATTTCAGCCATCATAGTACAGGCAAACTATAGTTTGACCCCAAACAAATTGCAACAGAAATGATTTTTACACCATTTTGTAGAGAGTGAAAAACTGAAAAACATATCCAAAGTTGCACATTCTAGGTCGACGCAATTTTTTTTTTTTTTTTGCGTATCGTGTCAGTTTTCTCACTTTCCTAAAAAAAAAAAAAAAAATAAGTTCCAGTAGTTGTTCGTTTTTCTTGAACTGAATTATTATTCCAATGTAACAAGGCGAGATGAGTGCGAAAATGGAGTCAAATTTGCTGTACGGCATATATATATATATATATATATATATATATATATATATATATATATATATATATATATATATATATATATATATATATATATATATATATATATATATATATATATATATATATATATATATATATATATATATATATATATATATATATATGTATATATATATATATAAATAAGTTTCATAATCATCAATATGAGATTTTTACGCTTCTCGTCGTCGTGAACCCCCCCCCCCCTTGTTTTTGCCAGACCATCTTTCGCTGGATAAATTGTCGGTATTGAAATCTAATAATTAGTTAGCCTGAATCTGATCGTCGCTGGCTCCATCACCTGATAGGTCGGCCTAAAAAGAGTTATTGCAAGATGTTTATTAAAACATGAAAAATATCAAAAAAGGAAGAATCATCTACAAAACTAGTTTTCAGCGTCCATCATTTAAAATCCCTCTTAGAATAAACTATTACTAACACACTGACTAGTCTTCAAAACTTATAATATTATCGAATCAACGTCATGAACATTTGAAAGACAGAATCAAACTCCGACTAGTATTCATAACCTATTCTTTTGATTCAGATATCTAAGGTTCGAGGTTCTCCTCATCGTTGTTGCTTTCGTTTCTTAGAGAGTTAGAATATGCTGTCCCTTTGCATGTTTTATAAGCTGCAGTACAAGCTAAGTAATTTTTAAAGTAGCTACATCTCGTTGAGCTACATTCCAGTTGACAAGAGCACTTTACAATTTTCAGAAGCAGACGAGGGGCTGGTGGGACGTCAGTAGTCAATGGATGTAACAAGTCATCTTTATTTTTCCAACTCCATTCCTTGGCTTTAAGTTCAGAATCAGGATCTCCAATCCATACCTGAATTTGATAGTAAACCCTGTAACTGTGAAATTTAACTGCATCAGAAGTTGATGGTAACTGTTCTGAGTGGAGGAACGTGCTAGCGGTAGTCACCTTCTTTTTTAAAACTTCCCTGTGAAGTCTATTCAGATTTCCCCTTTTGATGAGCCATATATCATGAGCAGAGCGTATTCTCCAGCAACCCTTACTTCCTCCATCGAAGCTGACTTCAGCATGAAAACTGCAGCTAATATACGAAGATCGGCATCTGCCATCAGCTTCTTCAAAGCAAAACCTTTTCCCACACTTTGGATCCGTGAAGTAGAGTCACAACCTAAGATGGGGTGAGCAAACAGAATCAGAGGGCATGTCTCTTGGCCCAGATTCTCTTTCAATTTGTAAATATCCCATATTCGGCAGCTTTGTTTGACTTTCGCTCAGGTGCAAAGAATAGTTTCTTGCTTGATAGGTCGTCATGATAACACAATAGAGCCAAAAGATCAGTATCAACTCCAATGACGGCAATATCTTAATACCGGGAAGAATCAACAGCAGCTTGCACAATTGGGACATCTGCATCATCTTGTGCCTGGACTACAACGAAGCCCTTTGATCGGATATAAACAGCCAACGTACAAATAAACCTGGCCTTGTTTTTCTTGCAGGACAAGAACTCATCCTTTTTTACCTTCAGCTGCATATCTGCTGTGAAGAAAATCTCACGACCGAGTATACGACTTTTCTTCGACTGGTCCATATCCTTTATGCTAGCTCCGCCATCGTAGTTGTCGAACACAATAGTGGCTAATGAATACTTTTGGATCACGTAAGTAGCATAATGGTCGAGGATTTTGGAGTAACGTTTGTTTTTGGCCCATGAAATTCTCTGCAGAAGAGCTCCACCGTCGATGATATATTGAAGGCCTTTGGGAGGGGGAGAATAGCGCTCCTCAAGATTGCAAGCCTGTGCTATAGCTTTTGCAAACTGTGGCTTGTTCGGAGACCGGAGCATGCAAGAACTGTCAAAAAGTAATGCCGAGTTGGAACACATTTCGTGTTGGAAGTACTCAGATTCCGTGAGTTTGATCCTCTTTGCTAGCTTGATGAACCTCTTAAAAAGGAGAGTGGAGTCTAGTCTTTTGCAATATCCACATTGATTCTGCTTTGTAGTAATTTGAACTGCTGTTGTTTTCGTCGAAACACAAAATCAGCGACCAGCTTTCCAGACATGGAGCTTAATAAATGATTACTCGGGGTAATTTTCAATTGTGACTTTTAACTTACAGCTTTATCCAAGAAATAACTTGGACAAAGCGTGGGACGAAACGTTGATATAATTTATTGCATACGAAGGTAATGAAAGTGTTGTTGCTGCCTTCTCTGCCTGAACCGGTCTTCTAAACGAGCCAACCATAATTCATCAGCCCACATATTTTTTTTTTACCAACAATCGACGAATTGTGGACAATAAGTGCTAAAAGGAACATGTCAAATGAAATTAAAAAAGTGCATATTGATGAATATGAAACGGGTTTTGTAGTAGCCAGTAAATCAGGTTAATTTGGTTTTTGGGCTCAGCTCATCATTTTATGTCAGAATAGTTGCCTTCTGATAGTATGGTGAAAAAGAGGTCACAACGATGAGAAGGGTAAAATCACATATTGATGACAATGAAACTTTTTTCTGGTAAATTGTACATCAAATTTGCTTTCATTTTCGAGCTCAGTTCCTCTTTTTACATCGGGACGGTACTTCATATACAGAAGAACGAACATGTATCGACAGTTCATTTTTTTTACAAAAAACTGAAAAATTGACATGAAAAGCGAAAAAAAAACTAGTTTTGCGTTGACCTAGAATGTGCAACTTTGGATATATTATTGAAATTTTTTTCTCTGCAACACAGTATAAGAATCATTTCTGTTGCAATTTGTTTGGAGTCGACCCATATTTTTGGCTAGTTTGCCTGTACTACTAAGAAATAATTCAATTGAGCCGATGAGAAACGCATCCGTTGAAAAAAAAATATATGATTTTCTACTTAATTCTATGTTTTTAGCTTGCCATTTGAATAGACGCTAAGTGCTGATTATAATTAGTTCTATATAAACGTTTCTAAGTTTTTGTTACATTTCTTTGTGCGTGAAAAGTCTTGTGTCAGAGAAAAAGGGGGTTTAATCTCAAAAAGGAAAAATTGAGACTTGGGAGCCCTAAATCTGCTTGAGGTAATATTCGTTTCAAGATTCGTTTTAAATCTTGATGTTTGATGTCATTATTTGTTTTTTTTACTGTTATGTGTTCCATTTATCTATTGATAGTAATTGCTGTTTGTTCTAAGTTTGCGTTATTATAGGAATTTTGTTCTGCTCGTCACGAGTAAGAACAAGGCTCCTTACTTTTTTTTAAAAAGCTACTTTTTTGCAAATGTTTTTAAAATTAATCTGTCAGTAAAGGGCCAAGGCAAAAAAAAGAAGATATTACGAATCTCTTAAGCTATTATAGCGCTATAGAAAAAAATGCAGTTTTTCGTAGCAAATTAATTTTATTTTTAAAACTACTGTGTTTTAATTAAAAAAGGCACTAGATGTAGCAATTTCCTTTAAAATCAGCCATTAAACAGCTCTCTATGATTTTCCAGTGCCGAGCTAGCTGAGGAGGAAAAAAAAAATGGAAAAAACAAACCTACTGTAGTGTTGTTCTAACAGTGTACTTCTTTTTTTGATTTGACTCTAGTTTTAGGAGCTATGGGCTATTTTGTTTTTTAATATGGGACGTAATACAAGCCAGTGAAAAATGTGGGCTAAAATGCAAATATTTCGGTCAAGACCTCCACTTGACCATCCTCAGTGCACGGTAATAAAATAAAAATTACTAATAAAAATCCAAGGATACTAAAAAAAAATTTCAAACCTTAAAACAAAGCACAACTAAACTTTGACGACCCTTTCCATGTTCACTGGGTTGTATAATCCTCGTTTTTCTCTTTTTTACTATTTTTCATTTTATCATGATTAGCCAGCGTGGTCTCAGAAATTATTTGTAACCCATATAACAAACAAGAAAAAGCCTATGGCTTTTTTGATTTACTATGTGCCGTGGTTTGTATTTACTAGGCTTTAGCTATATCCGATGAAACCTACGTAGTTCTAATTTATAATGAACTATATCGATACTTAATGTAAATTTACTATGGGCTCGGTCTTTACTGTAAAAAAAAAGATGCCGTTGATACAGGGTATCATGTTTGGAGCCACTTTTCTTATTTTCCAAGCCAATGTATTTTCCTCGTTATTCAAGTCAAGTGACAGTTAGTTCCCTATATAAGGGTATTGAACAAGGTGGTTCTAACAGTAATTCCTTCTTTTCAAAATTAAATTAATTACTATGGGCTCTAGTTCGTTCTTTACCATAAAGAACTAGCTACCCCTGCAACCTGGATCTTCAATAGAAAATTTAGCATGCAGAATATCATGCTTGGAGCCGCTTTTCTTTTTTTTCAAGCCAATGAATTTTCCTAGTTATTCAAGCCAAGCGACAGTTAGTTCCCTATATAAGGGTACTAAACAAGGTGGTTCTAATAGTAATTCCTTCTTTTCAAAATTAAATTAATTACTATGGGCTAGAGTTCGCTATTTACCATAAAGAACTAACTACCACTTCAACCTGGATCTTCAATAGAAAATGTATCATTTACTATAGGCAACATTGTGTTCTTTAATATACCCTTAATATAAAAATATTTAAGTTAATATGGGCTAGAGTTCCTTCTTTATTATAAGTTCACTAACACCCTTTATGACCGATCTTTTATGTAATACAGCTGTAACCTGGATTACAAACAGGGAACAGCCTCTGACTTTTTCTCAGTTGGAGAAGTAAGAGACGATCCTCAGAATGGCACCATACCCCAGATAAGCAGCTTTACGAAAGATGTTTGTATTTGTATTATCTTAACTTTTAGTTACTATGTGCCGTGGTTTGTTCTTTGTACTAGGTTTAAGCTATTTCCGATGAAAATTACAGAGCCCCCATTTATAATGAACTATATCCATCCATTATGTAGTTCTTATATTATCTTGTCAAAAGATAATCGTGTATAAATATTGTATTCACTTATTACTAAGTTAAATCCAAGGGGATAAACTGTTCTAATTTGATGTCCTTGGTACTTCAACTATGACGGCTAGAAAAGTAAAAAAAAAAAAAAATTACAAAACACTTTTGAAGCCATGAGTGCACAAAATATCAGAGGCCCGAGATGTCCCCCCTCCCCTAAACAAAATACAGGCATGTCAATCAAAGCCTGTAAAGCGTGCATTTGCTGAATAGAAAGAATATGAAAAAGCTGACTTGCATACACTTTTTTTTCTGGAACCAATTTGGTCCACAAATTTGTTTAGGTAGGAAAGGAGAAAGCTAAGTGAAACAAAAGGAGATAATATGTTATAGTTTTTTTAAACTACCGTAAAATGGATGGTATGTTGAAATTATAGGGCCAAGACAGCTGTTCAGAATTAAAAAACATTAGTTCGGTTCCAGTTTCTAATATAATGTTATAGGAATATAAACGATCGGACTCTTATAAAAGTGCATAAAAGTATAACTTCTCAATAGTGTTTTGATATTATTCAGTGGGTTTTCCCTCCCCCAGGAATTTTACAGAAATGAACGATTTACTGGATAAAGCACAAAAAATAAATGATTGAGAAACAATGAAAACATAAGAACTGAAGAAAACAGAAAAAAAAAAATGAAAAACAAAGTGAACAGGGAAATAAAAAACTTATTGGAGTAAAAAATTATTATCCCCAAGGCCTTTTCTGGGAAACATTTGTGTTTTTTTGGCACAGCCTACTAAGACACTTCCTTCACATCCACAGCACTAGCCTTAAAAATATATTTCATGGCATTTTATCAGAAATGTACTATAGAAATATGTGATTAGAAATCTACATTGTAACGCATCCCTAGAATTACATGTTGGTGAAAGTAACGTTTAACTTATTATCCCATCTTAACGTCATCTGGTAACCATGGCAAATCAGATACTTAATTATACCGTGTTTCACGAATTTAGGAACACAAAAATAGCATGGAATCAACTCAAAAATGTATTATTACATTCATTTTATATCATTAAATTAAAATTATTAATTTTATTAAATCATATAACATTTATATTATTAAATTAACCAAATTATTTTACCTCGTTCCAGGATCTAGTCATCTACCCATGGTTTTCTCTTGAAGACGATAGATTTTTTTAACATGTTAAAATACCTGCTTCACAGTGAACCCTTTTTCCAAGCGCCCGTAGACCCCATTATCCTTGAATCTTTCCAAGAAGAAAACATAAGCATTCCTCGGATTTATTTCTTTAATTTTTGAATAATTGTTTTTTTTTTATATATGCTACAGCTTAGAAAAAAATATTCTCCTTAAGGCCATGGGCCCATGAACCCCTGTCCTTTAAAACTAGCAATCAAATCGTGTATATTTTAAGCTCATTACTGGATTTCTCTTGAAGATAATTGTATTTTGAGCATGATAAAATACCTGCTTCAAATAGAGCCCTCTATCTGAGGCCAATGAAACCTATGATCTTTGGGTTTCTCCGAAATCTAACCACGGACATTCGATGCTTTCCTGTAACTTTTTAACATTTGTATTTTTGAAGTATGTTAAAATACAAGCCTCGTAGGGAATCTTCTCCTTAATTCCATGGTTGCACGGACCTGCATGGTTTAAAATAGAAATAAAATTGTAAATGTTTTAACAACCTGGAAATCAATTTTATTTTTTTAAGCATTACTATTCAAACAAATTTGTAAAATATCTAGTCCCTCCAAGTGTAAAGCGTACCTACTTAAGGTATTTTTTTTTATTATCATGCACTTTTCCATTTCCTTCATAGTTCAAACCCAATCACCTTTCTTTATATAAAATGCTAAAATTAACTTCTTAAAACCAAATCATATAAACAATTTCTGCAGTCCATACTTGATAAAAAATTATTACCAAAAACTTGGTAATGAGACTGCATTAAATTAATTTACTCATTTTTCTCTTTGCGTCTCATCAAAATCAGCTCATGATTGCAATGTTAAAGATCCATACATCGCACTCTTTCTCACTACAGTATTAATTGTCTGTCAGACTGGTTATGGTATTGGCGGCCTCTAGAATTCCAGTTTAGTTGCTTAGAAAACTGTCACATCATTTCATAGCTTAACTCGATAGCTATCACGTCTTTTGCACTCATGGTTGCCACCTGAGTTAAAATAACATAAATTGTTAAGGCGTTTTCTCATAAACAATGCTCAAAGTAGTTTTGATAGCCATCGAATTCATTTTTTTAGCCATATTTTAAAAGTACGCTTTAGATCCTTGGATAAAAATATACGTGGCTAATAGACCCGTGGTGTTTCTTGAGTTTCATCCTGTGAATTATCAAGATAATGTGGGGTTGAAAATCTAGCCACCCAACAGGTCCGGGTAAGGCGGGTCCAGAGAATCCTTGCACCCCTAACACTGTTCAAGTTGAGCTACCCAGACGAAAAACTGAGCTACTTGGAAGCCCTGAAGAAAGCAATATCCAAATTTGATGTGGTGGTCGTATCCAAGTGTACAGAACAAGCTACAGCGCTGGAGGGAAAAATAAGGTTTTTCTATATCCTTAAAAATATATTTATCAGAACTTAATTAAATGATGTATATATATAAAAAATTGCAATCTTCAGATGAAAAATATACTTGGCTAGTAGTGTAGACCCCTGGCGTTTCTCGAGTTGCATTCCATGGATGATCAAGATGACGTGGGGATGAAAAATCTAGCCAGCCTAAAGACCTGGGTAGGATGACTCCAGGTTATCCTAAGGCCCTTGACGCTGTTTAAATTGAGCTATATCGATAAAAAATGAACTAATAATAAGCCCTTAAGAAAGCAGAATCTAAATTAGATGCGATGGTCGCATCCAACTATACAGAACAAGTTATAGAGTCAGAGGGACTAATAAAGAATTTTCTAAAGCATGATTTGGAGTCAAATACTTGATAGTGTGCTGCAGCTACATTATGTACTGCAGCAAAAGCAGTTTTGATAATTACCAAATTGAATCTCTTCACCATTCTCCATTATAGTAAAAGTCAATTCTGGATCTTGAATGGAATCTACTTGGCCAATAGATTCTTGGGTCCATTCCTGTTGATGACCAAAATGGTGCGGGACTGAGATTCTAACCCCTCTGCGGGTTCTGGAAGACAGTATCGTTGAACACTTAACCTGACTTGAGATGAGGTAGGCCTACCCAGGATGAAAGTACGAGCTACCGATTGGCAGTCTTCAATTAAAATTATTTGAACATCATGATTGTCTTACCCAACGGTACAAATTTGCAGGTCTGGAGACAAAGATAAAGGATTTGCTGTAGCGAAATTCTCAGATAAAAATACAGAAGAAATTCCATTCATGAAAATAAAAGAGCATGGTACAAATATCTAAAGAAAGAAAATAATCTAGTAATTACCGGCAATTTCATCTTTCTGAAACTGCAAGACATGATTACCAACTTTTTTTATAGTTATTGAAGGTAGTAACAGCAGTAAACATGATCTGTGAAAAGATTAATTCAAAAATATTTATTCTGAATACCAAAGAATACGAATAAAAGAAGAATTCTCACTCTCTTCCAAGAGATGATTAGAGGGATTTTCAACTGATCAAAAGGCAATGCTTTAATACTTTTTTTGCTACTAGTACTATCGCTATTAATGTTAATACTACTGCTAGTAATACCAACACTACTACTGTGACTACTGTTACAATTACGCCTAAGGGTATGGAGGTGAAAATTTCAAAAAAATTTTGAGGGGAAAAGGTGAACTGAATCGCAACATTCAGTTTTTCGCAACTGTATGCAATCGCAACTGAAAACAAAACTGAATCGCAACAACAGTCAACATTTCGCAACTGTATGCAAATTGTTAAAAGGGCACAACAGCAATATCTTAGGAACAGTTTCAATTTGTGAAGTTGAAACTAACAGGGCTTGTTTTGGAGGATGTTGAACTAATTAAAAGAAAATATTTGCATCCTTATGCTGCTGCTTCTAATCATCCTACTACTACTGCTAACTACTTCTACTACCACTACTGCCACTAAAGCAAAAGCTACTGCTATTAATTCTACTGCCACTACTACTGCTGCTGCTGCTAAAACTTAGGGTAGTCTATTAAGGCAAAATAATTGAGAAATATTGAAGTTGTATGGAACTAACTTGAAACACACTATTTTCGCACAAGTTGTCAAAAGGACGAATCAAAAATACTTCAAAAACATTTGATGTTGAAACTTTAAGCGTTTGTTGATGGGAATGTTGAAGAAACCAAAGGCGCTACGTGCATATTGCTATTAATGCTGCTGCAAAGTATTTAGGTGAAAGTTGAACTAAATTAAAACTTACATAACGAATTTCTATATTTTATGTTTTATTACGTATATTAGGGAGTTTGCCCCCTAGTTGATACCTTGCTCTTTACGCTAAAGTTCGAATTTTGTTCGAGTCACAAGCCCCTGAATCACAAAGACCGGTTAATTAGAATAGATAGATCTTTTGAAAGTACTAAAAAAACTTTAGCGAAAAGGGCGAGGTATTGACTAGGGGGCGAACCCCCTCATATACATAATAATTACTGTTCGTTTTAAGTTTTAATGTTGCTCTTTACTTTCAGTTGAAAAAACTGATCATATCATTGATGCATTTCATTTGTTTATTAATAAGTGCATCTCTTTCTTCTTTCATGAATGGGAAATTGTCTATTCTCTTTGAACTGCACTGTTGTTTTACATTTTCTGGTACCGGATTTGTAGCAGGGATCAGAAGTAGTGGTTCTAATAGCCTGTTGTTCATCAGGATCAGTATATCTCTCACAGTTCCAACTCTGTTTGGATCTTGCATTATCAATTGGTACCGTTGGTCCATATTAGTTATCGGTATTTCCTTGTTCTTGCTCCCTTGTATATCTTTTGCCAATTTAGGATCAAATATAAGTCTGATCAAATCAAACATCTTAGGGAGCATTCTTAATACTGGGGTTCTGGGATATTGATCAAACGTCCCGCGTGGTTTGATCAAATCAAACACCTTAGGGAGTATCCTTAATACTGGGATATTGGGCTTCGCAGCTTCTTCTTTCTTCAACATCCCAGGTGGACAGTCCTCAGTATCCGTACATTCACCCCTTCTTGTTATTCCTTGGCGGCTTGGCGCTGTTTCATAGCTTGGAGTAATTGTAGCTAAAAAAATACTATTTTAGAACAGAGCCATTTCATGAGAATTGAACAGAAAAAGAATTGAAAGTTTTCAGATAATCACTTGAAGAACATTTTTTTGATGTTCAATTTAAACTTGTTGATACACTTCTACATTTGTGAAAATAATATTTACTTTGAAAATAAATTCAGTCCTTAATGTATTCTATAATAAATGCTAGGCATATAAAAAATTATGCTCCGCTATTATTGGAGCCAAAATATTTATTTTTGATCCAAAATATTATTTTATTTTTTTGTTTTTACAAAAATAACATATCATTTTACTCGAATTATTTATATTATGTTTGGAAATTATTATTTTTTTTAAAGCTTCCTATATTATAGGATGAAAGTTGAAAAGGATGCTTTGTGATGTGAAGATTGACCGAATAGCTAGCATCCCTTAATGGCATTGTTTGGCATTGTAATGGCATTGTCTCTAGTCTTCACGGCGTTTACCCCCTCCCCTCCTCCCCCGGTGATTACCCCCCCCCCCCGGACGGAAAAGTTGACACAATGGGACGGAGGGGGTTCCAGTCTTATAAATCTTAGGTGGACCATAGATCTTGGGTGCAGAACAACCCCTAGGATAAAATTTGTTATGTGGGGTAATTTGAAAATTGTTTTTTAATGACTTTAATTCCTTTCTTGTCCATTTTACATATTTATCTGTAGGATCAAAATCCATTTTTTTGCAAGTAATAGTGTCAGAAATAATTGTTTTCATTTGGTTATCGTAATCATCAGTGTTCATAATTACAATAGTGTTTCCTTTATCGGCTCTGGCGATAGTAAGAAATTTACTCTTTTACAAATCTGAAAGTATTTTAATGTCATTTTGTTTGTGAGATATCTTTTCCAATTTTGCTCATATAAAAGGTGTTTATTTTGGTTCTAGGCGTTTACCCTCCGGAAAATACCCCCCCGCGGAAAATACCCCCCCCCAACGGAAAATAACCCCAGCGGAAAATACCCCCCACAGAAAATACCCCCACCCGCAGAAATTAAGGCTTTCCAAATTTGAGAATTATATTTGAGTTTTTTTTTTTATTTCCGTAAGGGGAACGAATTTTGGTCCTTGTGCATTATGCGCCACTCACTCAAGTTTACGCTGTGTAAAATTCGAGAACACACCAGTTTTATCGTTAGTTTACTTGTTATTTTAGAAATAAATTTGGGCTATAGATTTGGATATTAGGGGGGGATAAAGTATAGCGGGTCTGCATGCAAAATGTTTCGGTACAATTATTCTGCATATTAGATAGATAGATAGAGAAGTGTATTTTAAAGCCAAATATACGGCCATGAACATAGTAAAATAAAATAAATGAAAGGCACAAATAACATAAATTTTGATCAGCGATCATCATAAAACACTTAAATGAAACAGGAACTCTTAATGCTTGGAAAAAAACCTTAAATGAAACATTACATTCACTTTATACTGAGATTTTTTTTCTTTTTAATTAACAAAATCTCCAGATACCTCGCTATTCTTCTGTAATTTTGAGTGGCTATATACCTAGAAAGAAATATTTTCTGACTTCAAACTGTCCAAATAATTTACCCCCCCCCTCCTTAGGCGCAAATATATAGCCCAAATTATATATTTCCCATATATTCTGTTACTTGTCTTTGTCTTGTCTCGCGCTAAGCTGAAAAAACTAACGAAGAAACCGGTTAGTTCTCGAGTTTTAACAGCGTAAAATTGAGTGAGAGGCACAGAATATACAAGTACCCAAATCCCTTCCCCTTACGGAAATTAAAAAATAAAACTCAAATAAAATTCTCAAATTTGGAAAGCTTTATTTCCCATGGGGGGGTATTTACCGCGGGGGGTATTTTCTGGGGGAGGGGGGTATTTTCCAGGGGTTGTTTTCCGTGGGGGGTAATTGCCCGGGGGGGGAGGGTAATCGCCTAGAATCCTTCGCGATAGTAGAACCCTATCATGAGCTCGTGTCACCCACCCCTGCTGCCATCTACAATTTAGTTTAATGCTGACGGGACATAATTTATTCAAGGATTATCGATCGAGTCTAATGTGTGTGTGTCAAGGTCAATCGATCTGTTGTTGTTTGGCCACGTGCGAATGACGCGAGGGATATTAACATAAACGAGGGTTGAATTATTCAGTCACTATTATGGGAAAGTATGAAAACAAAATGATCATAGAGTCCCTAGGGGGAAAAGATTACGTAATCACTCTATGATCTCTTTTTCCAAGATCGATTTATTTGTTGTTTCTATGTGTAATAACTCGGGGGGCGAAGGTTGCACATGCGCATTGAATTCTAACGGGAACAGTGTTATTGATCTAGGACTCGAGGGGGAAGTGAATTTCCGAGAACTTGATTGCGTAATCGAAGGAGAAGTGGATTTCCGAGAACTTGATTTACATAATCGCTAGGGGAAATTATTGATTCACTAAGGTGAGAATTAAGAAACATTATTGCTTCTTTAATCTTAGGTCTGAGGAAGGGGGGAAGTATGAAACAAACAGGGCTTCATTGTGGGTTGTTTAGATTATCCTGTGACACAGCACATGTGAACTTGATTTACATAATCGCTAGGGAAATTATTGATTCACGAAGGGGAGAATTAAGAAACATTAAGGCTTCTTTAATCTTAGGTCTGAGGAAGGGGGAATTAAGAAACAAACATGGCTTCATTGTTGTTTGGTTAGCTTAACCTGAGAAATAGCACCTGTGAACTTGATTTACATAATCGCTAGTGGAAATTATTGATTCACGAAGGGGAGAATTAAGAAACATTAAGGCTTCTTTAATCTTAGATCTGAGGGATAAACATTCTTTAGGACAGAGAGAAAAATTAATATTCTATTTTTAAATAGGGCTTCATTGATCTTTAGTGTCAGGAATTATAATCAACATCACATGATATCTTGTAATTATGCGGGAGTTTAAAGAGATAGAAATTATATTTTTAAATACGGCTTCACGGAGCTTTAAGTCAGAGAGATAAATTGATATTCTAACGAAACCCTAATAGTTTAGCTAGGAAAATTTATGAGATGAAGAGATTAACGTAGGAAAGGGTTTCCTAGAAATTTGAAATGCGTTAGCGCAGAGATGTCAAACAAAAGGAACACGCTGAAATTACGTTTAGGGATTATTTGGGTGAAATCGTTTTATCCATTTTATGGGATTATTTTGGCGAAACAGTTTGAGCCATTTGAAAGAAGATTTTAAGAAAGGTTTTAGAAGAGAATTTGAGGGTGAAACTCTGTGGTCGTTATAATACACAAGTTCCATTTGAACAGTGTTGTGAGGTCCTCTACCCCAACCCCCAAGGGTTCCGGTGGCCCCCCCCCACCCCGAAGGAAGCCCCCCGGTACTCAAAGGTCCCCCAAGCTCCCAAAGAGCCCCCGCCCCCCCCCCCCCCTCCTCAGACCCGCAAAGGCCCTCCTCTGGTCCTCAAAGGGCCCCCGGACCCCCAAAGGGCCCCCCGAACCACAGAGGCCCTCCCCCGGTCCTCAATGGTCCCCCGGGCTCCCAAAGAGCCACCGGCGCCCCCAAAGGCCCACCCAGACCCCCAAAGGCCATCCCCGGGCCCCCCAAAGGACCATCGAGCTCCCAAAGGACCAACGGGGTCCCAAAGGCCCTACACCGGCCCCAAAGGTCTCCCAAGGTCCCATAGAGCCCCAGCCCCAAACGCCCTCCTCGGACCCTCAAAGGACATCCTCGGGCCCCCCCCAAAGGTCCATCGAGCTCCCAAAGGACCAACGGGGTCCCAAAGGCCCTCCACCGGTCCCCAAATGTCCCCCAGGCACCCAAAGGCCCTCCCTGTGCCACAAAGGCCCCCCAAGCTCCCAAAGGGCCACCGGCGCCCCCAAAGGCCCACCCAGACCCCCAAAGGACAGCCCCGGGCCCCCCAAAGGCCCATCGAGCTCCCACAGGACCAACGGACCCCCAAAGGCCCTCCCCCGACCCCCAAATGTCCCGCCGGACCCCCAAAGGCCCTCCCTGTGCCCCAAAGGCCCACCGGTCCCCAAATGTCACTCCGGACCCCCAAAGGCCCTCCCTGTGCCCCCCACCGGGCACCCGTCGTTCGTTGATGTGTGTTGTCTCAAACCTATGATTTGGGATGTGTTGTTTGCTACTTCAGGCTTTTCTGAGCTAAGGTTTCCTAGTATTTCCTAGGTGAATGTTGTCTGAAACCAATAGTTTGGGATGTGTAGTTTGCTATTTTTGACTGTTCTGAGCTAGGTTTCTTAGTCTTTCGTTGGTGTATGTTGACTGAAACCGATGATTTGGGATATGTAGTTTGCTATTTTTGACTTTTCTGAGCTAGATTTCTTAGTCTTTCATAGGTGTGTGTTGTCTGAAACCTATGATTTGGGATGTGTGGAGTGCTTATTTTGACTTTTATTAGAACTATTTATTATACAATGAAAGGTTTGAGTTGACTGAAACCTATAGTTTTGGATGACTAGTTTGCTATTTTTGACATTTCTGAGCTAGGTTTCTTAGCCGTTCATAGGTGAGTGTTGTCTGAAACCTAGGATTTGGGATATGTAATTTGCTATTTCCGACTTTTCATAACCGGATTTCTTAGTAGTTAGTTGGTGTGTTGTGTCTTAAAACTTTGTTTTAGGTTTTGTTTGTTTGATTCTTCTTTCATTTCTGAGCTGGATTTCTTCGACTTTCGTAGTTGTGTGTTGACTGAAACCTATGATTTGGGATGGTTAATTTTCTATTTTTGACTTTTCTGAGCTGGATTTCTTAGCCATTCGTAGGTGTGTGTTGACTGAAGCCTATGATTTAGGAGGTGTAGTTTGCTTTTTGGACTTTTCAGAGCTAGGATTCTTAGTCACTCATAGGTGTTTGTTGTCTGAAACTTCGAGTTTGGGATGAGTAGTTGGCTATTTCAGACTTTTCTGAGCTAAGCTTTCTTAGTATTTCGTAGGTGAATGCTGTCTGAAACCTATAGTTTGGGATATGTAAATTACTATTTCGGGCTTTTCTGAGTTGGATTTCTTAATCTTTCATAGGTGTGTGGTGTCTGAAACCTATGATTTGGGATGTGTAATTTGCTATTTTCGACTTTTCTGAGCTAGGTTTCTTAGCCTTTCTTAGGTATGTGTTGTCAGAACATTATGATTTGGGATGTGTAGTTTGCTATTTCAGGCTTTTCTGAGCTAAGGTTTTCTAGTATTTTGTAAGTGAATGTTGTCTGAAACCAATAGTTTGGGATGAGTAGTTTGCTTTTTTGACTTTTCTGATCTAGTTTTATTAGTCTTTCGTTGGTTTGTGTTGACTGAAAACTATGATTTTGGATTTGTATTTTTCTATTTTCGACTTTTCTGATATGGTTTTCTTATACTTTCATAGGTGTGTGTTCAATGAAACCTATGATTTGGGATGGGTTGATTGCTACTTTTGACTTTTCTGAGCTGGATTTCTTAGCCTTTCATAGGTGTTTGTTGTCTGAAACCTATAGTTTGGGATGACTAGTTTGCTTTTTTTGACTTTTCTGAGCTAGTTTTATTAGCCCTTCATAGGTGAGTGTTGTCTGAAACCTATGATTTGGGATATGTATTTTGCTATTTTTGACCTTTCATAACCGGATTTCTTAGTCTTTCATAGGTGAGTGGTGTCTGAAACCTATGATTTGGGGTGTGTGGTTTGCTATTTTTTGACTTTTCTGAGCAGGATTTCTTAGCCATTCGTAGGTGTGGGTTGACTGAAACCTATGATTTGGGATGGTTAATTTGCTATTTTTGACTTTTCTGAGCTAGATTTCTTAGCCTTTCATAGGTGTGTCCTTTCAGAAAATTATGATTTGGGAGATATAGTTTGCTTTTTGGACTTTTCAGAGCTAGGATTCTTAGTCACTCATAGGTGTTTGTTGTCTGAAACTTCGAGTTTGGGATGAGTACTTGGCTATTTCAGACTTTTCTAACCTAAGGTTTCTTAGTATTTCGTAGGTGAATGTAGTCTGAAACTTATGATTTGGGATATGTAAATTACTATTTCGGGCTTTTCTGAGGTGGATTTCTTAGTCTTTGATTGGTGTGTGTTGTCTGAAACCTATGATTTGGGATGGATGGATTGCTACTTTTGACTTTTCTGAGCTGGATTTCTTAGCCTTTCATAAGTGTTTGTTGTCTCAAACCTATAGTTTGGGATGACTAGTTTGCTATTTTTGACTTTTCTGAGCTAGGTTTTCTTAGCTGTTCATAGGTGAATGTTGTCTGAAACCTATGATTTGGGATATGTAACTTACTATTTCAGGATTTTCTATGATAGTTTTCTTAGTCTTTCGTTGGTGTGTGTTGTCTGAAACCTATGATTTGGGATGGATGGATTGCTACTTTTGACTTTTTTGAACTGGATTTCTTAGCCTTTCATAAGTGTTTGTTGTCTGAAACCTATAGTTTGGGATGACTAGTTTGCTATTTTTGACTTTTCTGAGCTAGATTTCTTAGACTTTCAGAGGTGTGTCCTTTCAGAAACCTATGATTTGGATTATGTAGTTTGCTATTTTTGACTTTTCTGGGCTGAATTTATTAGCCTTTCATAGGTGTGTGTTGACTGAAACCTATGATTGAGATGAGTGGTTTGCTATTTTTGTCTTTTCTGAGCTAGTTTTATTCACACAAAAACTTACACACACACACACAAACACACACACTAAAACTAATACACACACACACGTAAAAACTTACACACACAAAAGCTTAGACACCCAAAAACTAACACACACACACACACAAAAACTAACACACACACTCACAAACTAACACCCACACTCAAAAACTTACATGCACAGAAAAACTTACATTTACACAAAAAATAACACACACACTAAAACTTAAACACACACACAAACAATAACACACACACACAAAAACTTAAACTCACACACGAACACAAATTAACAAACACACACAGACAAACACACAAAAACACATAAACACAAAAAACTAACAAATGCACACGAAAACTTACATGAACATAAAAACTTACATGCACACAAAAACTCACACACACGCACAAAAACTTACACTCACACACACACACTTACACACACACACGAAAACTGACACACACACACACACACACACACACACACACACACACACACACGAACACTTACACACACACACACACACACACACACACACACATGCACAA